>NC_134796.1:17393337-17415837 GCF_046742065.1 Oratosquilla oratoria
TATTAATTTATTTACCGGTATTTATCTATTTATTTATTTATCTATTCATTTATATATATATTGTTGTATATAAAAGATTATCGGGAAGAACGCGCAATCATTTATTTTTGCGTGTTTGGAGCTGTACATCAATGAATGGTGGTTATAATAAAACAGACTATTTTCAATATCAAATTCATGGAAATGGAAATGTTAATATATATATATATTTTAAGCTTCCGTTGTGCATCCCAAGTGCAAATATCTTTCAAAACAAAATTTTCTGATAATGTCTTATTTTTGGTAAACACGATAAAGTATCCATACCAAATCCACAACAGAATGAAGCAAATAATCGTACAGCACATTTGTTGATAAATACGAGTATTACAAGTGGCAAGGCTCAGGAATCAGTATTGCTTTACACAAAAGGAGAACATAATAAGAGACATGGAAATTTTAGAATTCAATCTATCCTTCAATAAACTTCATTTGCATCATAATAGCAACAGATAATTTATGAGTGAATCCTAGAATATAGTTATAAAGGGCACACGTATAAAGAGAAGGAACAGGCTATGCTAAACTAGATACCATGATAAGAAAACGCCAATATAGTTTTTAGTTGAAAGATGCAGGAAAGTTTACTTCGAAAAATATATATTTATGGTTTTACTAGCTTCCAGTAGGACAAATAAAATGTGTAGAGGCAGTATAAATTGTTCAGGGTAGTATCAGAGAGGTCGGTGTTGCATTTATGTGTACATACAAGGAGGTAATCACCTATTCGAACGAAAATGGGCATGATCATTAGGAATAATTTCTCCACGTGAATTACCTTGGTACTAAACGAGAGTACCTTGTAAGTGGTGTTTTTATTATATAATATTTTCTCCCTATTTTTCGCATAAGACTTATTCCCCATGAGTATCATATCTAAATAGTTATATTTTTATTCACTAATTAGCACCGTAGTGAACAAAAATACAGAACCATAATTTGATCATGTAAACTGCTGGCTTATAAAATGACAAATCAGACTGCTTGTTTTGTTGGATTTGTTTGATATCTATGATCATATGTTGCTTGGCGTAGGATGCAGAGTTAGATCAATCAGTGTTTTTGTATAGACGGGGAGGAAGGTTGGGTAAGTATAAGTGCTAAATATATTGTCATCCGTATCTACCTTCTCGCATGTGCATTTACATGTTTATACATATCTTATACATATATGCATAGTATTTGTGTGTGCATGTGTGCATGTGCGTGTGTGTGTGTGTATGTGTGTATAAAGGCGACAAAGGGAACGCCCACAGAACTCATGGTTGGAGCAAGTTGATCGAGAGTTGTTTGGAATGGGAAGGGAGGCTGCATGGGAGCTTACTTGGAAAGACCGTTGAGAATGGCGGCGGCCTATGAATGTAGCTAAGCGCCTCATGGCGTATGTTCCCCAATTGATGAGGAAATCCAGTCCCTAAGCCACATGACTTTTTTTTTTTTTTAAGAACCTATATTCAAATGTGGTCTGTTTTTATTTTTATATGATCTGGTTACAGTATTTTGTATGTTTTTATTTCTTCAGTTTCACTTTAATCTAATTATGAACTAAGTTTTAATGCATGTTGTTTGTCAAGCTCGTATCTGTTTATCTTTTGAAATTTGATAAACAAGCACTAGTCTTCAATCTTACTCTCCTTTTCCAGAGGCAGAGGTACAACAGGTAGTGGATTTGAATCGTTGATGACAGGATTAGTTAGTCATTAACGAGACCTGGTTAGTTTGGACAAGTTCCTAATAATTGTTTGCCAGAAAGTGTAGATAAATGTCCAGAACAAAATTGTAGACATTTTCTTCAGAGGAACTTGTTGATTCTTAATTTTCTTGAAATGTGAATTTATCCATTGTTTCTATGTTTATTGCACTGTCGTCTTGTTTATTCATTTTTCAATTTCAAAAGACGCTGGTGAAATAGATCTGAATAGTATGGTTTGAGAACAGATGAATGGTAACCAGACACTGACAACATAGTTGTCTTAAGGCTACCATCGATCAAGAACAGAAAACATGGCATATGATGTTACTTTTTTAAAGCAGCTTCCGAGAAAAGGCCGAACTCAGGAGTTTTCCACCTGGAGTACCTCAGAGGTTTGTCAGAGGAACGCATTGAACGAATAAGAACATAAAGACATAAGAATGGAGAAGACTGCAATAGACCATAAAGTCTTCATTACGAAATTTCATGTCCTCTTGCTATCTGTCACCCCTATAAATAATTATCTAGTGTGTGTGTGTGTGTGTGTGTGTGTGTGTGTGTGTGTTTATATATATATATATATAAATCTACCGAAACCACTGGAAAAAAAAGTTACCTTGAAGATGTCTTAATAGACGAAAACGTTCGGTCACCATTTTTCCATTTCCCCAATGGTTTCGGTAAATATAGCGTATCACGTTTTTATGTGATTGCATTTACTATAATGAATATACAATGCCCTTCTTTACCCCAATACCTATAAGTATACGCAAAGGATTTTTTTTTCACTTATCACATAAGATGACACTTAGATTGCTCAAAAGGGTGCCTGGGAAGAAGAAGGTTGAAAGTATTTGATCCAAGCGCACCTCATAAGAGATATTGCCAATTTTTGCAACATTTCATCAGCAAATTCATGGTAACATGTACAACTGAACATTTCATCATTATATATTACTTCAACTAACTTAAATTAGTTAAGACAATCATTACACTATATACTGTTGATTGTAACGGGACGGGTGTAACGGTATTGTTACGTCGTTCTATCCTGGTCACTTGTAACACAGAATATGACGGGTCCGTGACATCATCATGTTTAGGGGTGTCCACTGCACAAACGCCTCTAAGTTTTTTGTTTGTTTATTGTCCTATTCAAATAATGTTCTCTTGGTACACTATTACACAATCCTATCACTAAGGCACGTCACTGGCAAAACTCTCTCTCCGAGCCTGTACATCTCGTTTAAGAAGGTCGGAAGTTCCTTGGTGAGGTGCCACGCTCGTATAACTGAATTATTTATGTGAGCTGGATTTAGTTCGTCACATCTTATATTTTAATTTACATAATTAGTTTATAATTTAGTCTGACAGCCAGACTATAATATATATATCCAGGGGAGGTTCGTCAGTATACGTAATAATGTGTTTATTGCTGTGTGATCGCGTGTGCATGGTGCGACAGGGAATGCTTTGTCAGCTGGTTGGAATGCTTTGTCAGCTGGTTGATGCAGGAAGCGTCAGGCGCCCCATTGTCTGCCGGCTGGTGTGAGTGTGGGAGTGAGTGGAGGTGAGTGGGTTATATGACTGAGTGATATACTCACTTGTGTATGAGGCGTATACATATCGCTCTCCCCCTGGGGTTAGGTGGCTCCCGGCACCTAGGGTACATGGTTTACAAAAGTATATATATATGGGTAATACATCGAGAAAAAAATTTCAGAGACACAAAATCCTGTGGGATTATAAATGTGCAGATGGGGGGGTGTTGTTGAAGAGATTCTGAGATCCCAAGAGGGATCATGCACTGTAAATAGGGGTAGTGATGTTGTGTCTCAGAAGTGTAACGTTGTGTCTCACCAGATTACATGTTATATTGGATTTCACATACACTGTTTAATTCACTTTTTAAATGTTATTGTTTTTATGGTTTAACACTATCACTGTTGGGAGTGTTGTTTTTCTAAACATTGTTCTATGGTCAGTTTGGTGTGTCACATTGCACTTGTTTTATTTCATAGTATGGATATATAGTTTCTGTATGAATGTTTATAGTATTTAAGATATTGGGTGAGACACAAGAATAAACTTAATCTAGGTTTACAACAATTTGGGTATGGAGGTGGAAAGGTTTTGGAAGGTGTTACTTCATGCAACAGAATATGATTATTATTATTAGTATAAAGAGAATGATTAAGAGGGAAAGGGCTGTTGGAGGTATATGGAAGAATCCTATGATGTAAGTCGAATGAGTCCATGTCAAAAGTAGTCGAAGTTTAAGGTGGGTAATTAATGATGTATTTACTTTTGGAGGATTAAGGTTATGTCTCAGTGAATGAGGATATGTTTATCTGACTCTCGCTAAGATTATATTGGTCGGAAGGAAGTAGAGAAGTTTTATAGATATGTGGAAAAGAGTTCTTATTGGAAATGGGCCATTTTAACCTCCACTGATAGATACATGACGCCCTGCATCTTCAGGGGCGAGAGCTAGAGTGCATGTTTAGTTGCGTCGACGCAGAGTCATGGGATGAGACTTGCGTATTGGTGATTGGTGTGTGTCTGTGATAGGTGGGTTGTGGATGGGAGGTGAGATTGGGTCGAGGTTCAGTTTGACCTTTCTCAACTTCTCTCCATGTATGGTGAAGGTGGAGTGATCAGAAGGATCTGTTAGTAGGAAAACATTGTTAGGGAGTGAACTTGTGACTATGAAGGGGCCTAGGAATTTGGGTTTGAGTTTGTTTGTTCGACCTGAGTCTTTTACCATGACTGTGTCGTCAGGTGCTATGTCAAGTGGAATTGACCGTTTGTGTTGTTTTGTCTTTGTCTTTTCCTGGGCTTCTTTCAGGTTTGCTCTAACTTTTTTGTAAATTGTTTGCATACCTCTTTTGATGCAGTGTGCGAGGTTATCTATGTTGTATAAGGGTGGGGGGGGGGTTGAATATTTGGTAGGGTAGGCGCATTGGTTGGCCGAAAATGATTTCATGTGGGGACATCTTTGTTGCGGAATTGACTGTGCTATTGATACTGGCTTGTACCTGTGGTAGCCAATCTTCCCAAGTGTCCATGAGGTCATTGACCAATGGTCTGAGAATTTCTAGGACCTTGCGATTTGTTCGCTCAGTCAGACCGTTTCCCTGGGGGTGGTATGCAGTGGCAAATGTTTGGTCAATGTTGTAAAGATGTGCTATTTCGCGCATCACTTCATTTTTGAATTCCCTTTAGCGGGCAAGTAGCCATTCCGGGATACTTAATACTACGTTTTTTACGAAACGTATTGCAATACGTTGATAACGTAGACGGCTTGGGTTGGTTTCAGCTAATGAGGGAACTCCTTGGCTATTGTTCTGCACCAATCAGATCACGCTAACCCATGCGGGAGCTTGAGATGCGTGGACAGAAGCATGTAGTCTCTGTCTAGACGCTGTACCAGGCAAATCTACTTCGAGTTACTTCAACACACACGCCTCCCACACCCGCAATAATGAAGGTAGGTGTATAGAAATCTAATAGCACATAGCCAGATAAGTATGTTCCAATGTGATATGGGTGTCAAGTGTAAAATGTGAAAAGAAATTGGTGAAAAATGATGGTGAAATAAGAGGGTGTCCCGCGCGGGACTTATGACCGGTTCACGGGAAACCATGTTAGTCCCGTATGGGATACTATGCCCGGTCTACGGGGAACCATATTAGTCCCATGCGGGACTTTCGGCCCGCTATGGGTATCTTATTTAACGAAATGTTTGGTGATTTATTCATGATGAAACAAACTTATGGTGATGTGGAACATTTATCTGGTTTGTGTGTGAGACCCATGTGGCATATTGCCTGAAAATACGGATGTTTTCTGTGATTACCTGCAATATATTTACTTATAGTGAAGATTATGGTGCATTATTTTGTGTTTTTAGTTAAATATGGCCCTATCATGCTTCCTCATTTCAGCCTTCGACATTCTACTCTGATGCTAGGAGGTTTACTCGTAGGCAGCAGGCTCAGAGGGAAAAGGAGACCCTCTCCAAATACCTGATTCCTCCCAACTGTTCCGACAGTGACATGGAGGTGGAGGATGATGCCCTGGATGATGTCTTTGACTGCGACCCTGACCCTGACTTCCTCCTCAACCTCCCTGATGATCTAACTCCCTCAACCTCAGGTAAGCAACGAAGCTAATGTTTTAAAGAGCAGGAGTGTTTGTTTTGGTGCCATGTTTAAAGGGCCAAGTGTTGTGATGCCATTGGCATTTAATTTGTGAGCCACAGACTTGAAGAGAAAGACGAAACAGACTCATGTTTTGCTGTGAGTCATTTATATGGGTGACCTTTAAATGGCTGCAGTGACCGTTTTGTTGCCATTTTCAAAGGTACAAGTCTAGTCATTTGATTTATAGGGCCTCAGTGTTTGTTTTGTTCTTATTTTTAAAGGGTCAAGTCATGTGATTTAAAGGGCCTCAGTGTTTGTTTTGGTGTAAGCTTTAAAGGGACAAGTCATGTGATTTAAAGGGCCCCAGTGTTTATTTTGGTGTCATTTTTAAAGGGACAAGCCATGTGATTTAAAAGGCCCCAGTGTTTTTGTTATGTTTTTTTTTTTGCGTCATTTTTAAAGGGACAAGTGTTGTAATGTGATAGGCATGTATTTTCTCTTTCCATTATTACCATGTTTATTCTGCTTACATAACTTATCTATGATTATTTACTTACCACATTGTAATTACCTTAATTGTTTATACTTACCTCCTCAAGGCTGCACATTCACTCAGACTATTTACGTACCATTGTACTTACCTTAGTTGTTCATATTTATCTTCTCAAGGCTGCACATTCACTCAGACTATTTACTTACCATTGTACTTACCTTAGTTGTCCATACTTGTCTCCTCAATGCTCCGCATTCACTCAGACTATTTAATTAACTTTGTACTACCTTAATTGTCGATACTTAGCATCTTTGTTGTCCACAGGCGCTGTCACCAGGGTCAGGCCACAGCCAATGCCAGAGGAGGACACCACTGACAGTGAGGATGAAGAGGAAGCAACTGGACCGGCTCCCAAGAAGGCTAAGAGAGGCAAGAAAGATGTGCCACAAAGGACATGGAAGAAAGCGGACATCAGCTACCCTCCACTGCCTGACTTTACCCACCCTGCCCCTGATGCTCTTAGGTCGCCCTTTGAGTATTTCCAGGACATGTTCCCCACAGCCCTCCTGGAGGATATTGTATACCAAACAAACCTCTATGCCCGGCAGAAGAACGTCAACACCACCTTCCAGACAGACATGCATGAACTCATGGTGTTCATCGGCATCTTGCTGTACATGGGGGTCTGCATCTTGCCTTCAATTGAGGACTACTGGGGAACATACACAAGGGTGGTGCAGGTGGCTGACGGAATGTCCTCTAAACGGTTCCGGCTGATCAGATCCCTTCTACACTTCAACAACAATGAGAACCTTCCTGGCACCACTGACCGCTTCTTCAAAGTTCGTCCCCTCTTTGCTTTCCTGAACAGGCAGTTCCTGCAGGTGAAAGCAACCCCAACACAGTCCATCGATGAAGTCATGGTGTCCTACAAGGGCACCAGAGCTGGGACCCTGAGACAGTATATCCAGACAAAGCCGGACAAGTGGGGATTTAAGCTGTTCTGCCGGGCAAGCAATGATGGCTTCATCCATGATATCCTCATGTACCAGGGAGAGACTACCTTCAGCAGCCACCACACTCAGCTCTCCCAGGAGGAGTCACAACTGCTTGTTTCCACCAAGACCGTTCTTGTGTTGGCCAAGACCCTGAAGAAACCTTCTCAGTCAGCTATATATGCTGACAACTACTTCACCAGCATCGAGCTCGTGGAGTATCTGAAGGACAAGGTGGGCTGCCGATTCGTGGGGACGGCGAGGGTTAACCGTGTTGGGCGTGCTCCTCTGATGTCTACCAAGGAGCTGGACAAGAAGATGACTCCTCGAGGCCAATATGACTATTGCTCCACTAACGGGATCCTTGCCCTGCGATGGAAGGACAACAAGAACGTCACGGTCCTGTCGTCTGACGTCGGTGTCGAGCCCGTTGGCAAAGTGAGGAGGTACGACCGTAACACCAAGAAGAAGGTGGAGGTGCCCTGCCCCAACGTCATCAAGCAGTACAACGGGAAGATGGGAGGCATTGACAAGTCCGACATGCTCACCCACCTCTACAAGACCCCCATGCGAGCCAGGAGGTGGTACATGAGGCTCTTCGGGTATGCCCTAGACCTCTGTGTCTGCAATGCCTGGATCTTCTACAAGCGGGACTGTCAGGCCATCGGAGAGGACAACACAAAGCAACACATGCCCATCTTCGTCAGTAACCGGCAGACTTGCAAGCACTGCTCCACCAAGGTCACACTCCACCGCTCCAGGTGGATGTGCAATGTCTGCCAGATCGCGCTCTGCCTCTCGGAAGACCGCAACTGCTTCATCTTGTTCCACAACCCTCCCGCCAGAGGTGAGCAGCAGCCCTCAACTTCTGCCGCCTCTCCCTGAGCCCGTCTCCCATCCACTGATGTCCTCTGTTTGATTTTCCATGTGTTGGAATGTAAAATCATATATTTTTGCACTTTTTATAAGAAAAAACATTGAATTTCTCCTTGTGTTTTATTTCAAACAAGCATTATTTTTTAAGAAATATAGAAGAATTTATTGACTGTAAATAATATATTATATTAACAAACTATAAACAGAATTATATGGTAAATTATTTATACCCCATACCGGGCGAAGTAGCCCGGACGGGATATATATGGTTCCCCGTAGACCGGGCACAATATCCCGGACGGGACTAACATGGTTTCCCGTGAGCCGGGCGGTTAGCCCGCACGGGATACTTTATTGACAGAACATTGCATGCAATCAATGCCTCAAATCAAAAAATGTTCATGAGTAAAAGTGTCTTAGCAATGCATCTAGTTTATGACCCTAAGAGTAATTTTTGATACCTCAAGTATTTCTAGGTGTGCCCGCTAAAGGGTTAAGAAGGTCGGAAGTTCCTTGGTGAGGTGCCACGCTCGTATAACTGAATTATTTATGTGAGCTGGATTTAGTTCGTCACATCTTATATTTTAATTTACATAATTAGTTTATAATTTAGTCTGACAGCCAGACTATAATATATATATCCAGGGGAGGTTCGTCAGTATACGTAATAATGTGTTTATTGCTGTGTGATCGCGTGTGCATGGTGCGACAGGGAATGCTTTGTCAGCTGGTTGGAATGCTTTGTCAGCTGGTTGATGCAGGAAGCGTCAGGCGCCCCATTGTCTGCCGGCTGGTGTGAGTGTGGGAGTGAGTGGAGGTGAGTGGGTTATATGACTGAGTGATATACTCACTTGTGTATGAGGCGTATACATATCGCTCTCCCCCTGGGGTTAGGTGGCTCCCGGCACCTAGGGTACATGGTTTACAAAAGTATATATATATATATGGGTAATACATCGAGAAAAAAATTTCAGAGACACAAAATCCTGTGGGATTATAAATGTGCAGATGGGGGGGTGTTGTTGAAGAGATTCTGAGATCCCAAGAGGGATCATGCACTGTAAATAGGGGTAGTGATGTTGTGTCTCAGAAGTGTAACGTTGTGTCTCACCAGATTACATGTTATATTGGATTTCACATACACTGTTTAATTCACTTTTTAAATGTTATTGTTTTTATGGTTTAACACTATCACTGTTGGGAGTGTTGTTTTTCTAAACATTGTTCTATGGTCAGTTTGGTGTGTCACATTGCACTTGTTTTATTTCATAGTATGGATATATAGTTTCTGTATGAATGTTTATAGTATTTAAGATATTGGGTGAGACACAAGAATAAACTTAATCTAGGTTTACAACAATTTGGGTATGGAGGTGGAAAGGTTTTGGAAGGTGTTACTTCATGCAACAGAATATGATTATTATTATTAGTATAAAGAGAATGATTAAGAGGGAAAGGGCTGTTGGAGGTATATGGAAGAATCCTATGATGTAAGTCGAATGAGTCCATGTCAAAAGTAGTCGAAGTTTAAGGTGGGTAATTAATGATGTATTTACTTTTGGAGGATTAAGGTTATGTCTCAGTGAATGAGGATATGTTTATCTGACTCTCGCTAAGATTATATTGGTCGGAAGGAAGTAGAGAAGTTTTATAGATATGTGGAAAAGAGTTCTTATTGGAAATGGGCCATTTTAACCTCCACTGATAGATACATGACGCCCTGCATCTTCAGGGGCGAGAGCTAGAGTGCATGTTTAGTTGCGTCGACGCAGAGTCATGGGATGAGACTTGCGTATTGGTGATTGGTGTGTGTCTGTGATAGGTGGGTTGTGGATGGGAGGTGAGATTGGGTCGAGGTTCAGTTTGACCTTTCTCAACTTCTCTCCATGTATGGTGAAGGTGGAGTGATCAGAAGGATCTGTTAGTAGGAAAACATTGTTAGGGAGTGAACTTGTGACTATGAAGGGGCCTAGGAATTTGGGTTTGAGTTTGTTTGTTCGACCTGAGTCTTTTACCATGACTGTGTCGTCAGGTGCTATGTCAAGTGGAATTGACCGTTTGTGTTGTTTTGTCTTTGTCTTTTCCTGGGCTTCTTTCAGGTTTGCTCTAACTTTTTTGTAAATTGTTTGCATACCTCTTTTGATGCAGTGTGCGAGGTTATCTATGTTGTATAAGGGTGGGGGGGGGTTGAATATTTGGTAGGGTAGGCGCATTGGTTGGCCGAAAATGATTTCATGTGGGGACATCTTTGTTGCGGAATTGACTGTGCTATTGATACTGGCTTGTACCTGTGGTAGCCAATCTTCCCAAGTGTCCATGAGGTCATTGACCAATGGTCTGAGAATTTCTAGGACCTTGCGATTTGTTCGCTCAGTCAGACCGTTTCCCTGGGGGTGGTATGCAGTGGCAAATGTTTGGTCAATGTTGTAAAGATGTGCTATTTCGCGCATCACTTCATTTTTGAATTCTGAGCCATTGTCAGATAACATTGTGTGTGGTATGTTGTATTTACAAAAGATATTGTTGACCAGGGTTTTGGCTACAGTCTCTGCTGTTTTGTCCTGGAGTGGTATTAAGATTGTGTATTTAGAGAAATACTCAACTGCTGTGAGTACATAATTGGAACCTTGATGGCTCGTTGGCATTTTCAGTAGGTCAATGCCAAGTGTTTCCCATGGCTCAGCAGGGAGTGGGATATCTTTTATGTTGATTTGCTTCAGGTTAGGGCCTCTGAATTGGTTGCAAGTTACACAAGAATCTATGTGTGTGGTTATATCTCTTTTTATGTAAGGCCAATAATATGTGTGCCTAGCAGTGTTTAGTGTCTTATCTCTGCCCGAGTGGCCTCCCATTGCACTGTCGTGCAATATGTGTAGGACCTTGGGGACTAGGGCTCTGGGGATAACAGTAACCTCTCTTGTATTAATGGTTCTCCTTATGACTCCGTCGACCAGATTGAGTTCCTCAATAGGGACAGGTGGTCGGGAGTGTAAGGGGGTTTGTGAGATGAGATGCTGTTTTATTGGAGACCATATTGGGTCTCCGTCAGTTTTATCCCTGAGTTCTTGCATAGGTATGCATGTGGTTTGGGTTATGGGGGTGATGTGAGTTTGTCTGCTCAAGCAGTCTGCCACTACGTTAGCTTTCCCAGCTAAGTATACGATCATGGGATCGTAATCAAGGAGAGTTGTTTTCCATCTAGCAATTCTCCCATGTAAGTCTTTGGAGTTAAAAAGATAGACTAGGTGTTGGTGGTCTGTTAGTATGGTAATCTTGTAGCCTAAAATGAGGTATTTAAAGTGTTTTAGTGCCCATATGATTGCAAGTCCTTCTTTGTGTGTAGTTGAGTAGTTACTTTCAGCTTTATTAAGGACTCTACTTGCGTAGGCTATGGGGTGCTCTTTGCCATTGTTATCTTTCTGTTGTAGGACTGCGCCTATTCCTTTAGAGGAGGCGTCTGTGTAAAGAAAGAATTCTTTCTTCATGTCAGGGAAAACTAGTACAGGGGCTGTGGTGAGTGTATGTTTGAGAGTGTCGAAACTTTGCTGTTCTGTTTCTGACCATTGAAATGGCTCGCCTTTCCTTGTGAATTTGGTCAGAGGGGAAGCAATATCAGCAAAGTTTCGGATAAAGTGTCTGTAGTAGGAGGCTAACCCTATGAAACTTCGTGTTTCATTTGCGTTTCTGGGGGTTGGGAAATTGTTTATTGTATCTATTTTATCAGTGGTTGTGTGAATCCCTTTTGCATCCACTTTATGGCCTAGGAAGGTGAGTTCCTTCATGAGGAATCTACATTTCTTTAATTGAATCTTTAATCCCGTATGTTTGAGACGTTTGATGACAATCTCTAAAGTGTTAAGGTGGTCTCTTTCTGTGGAACTATATATAATGAGGTCGTCTAAATAGACGAATAATGAGATTCCTATCATGTCACTGAAAATGCGGGTCATCAACCTTTGTTGGGTTGAGGGGGCATTCTTAAGGCCAAAGGGCATACGTTCAAACTGAAAGTGTCCTTTGTCCGTGGAAAATGCAGTTACGGGTTTTGATTCCTCTGTTAGTTCGACCTGCCAGAAGGCTGACTTGAGGTCTATTGTGGAAAAAACAGAGTTCCCGTTGCCAATGCATTGTAGTACATCTTGCATGGCGGGGAGGGGGTGTGGGTCAGATTGAGTTAGGTTGTTTATTTTTCTGAAGTCAACAACAGGGCGTAAGGTTCCGTCTTTCTTAGGGACCAAAAAGAGGGGACTGTTCCATGGGGAGTCTGAATGGGAAATTACGCCTTGGTGTATCATCTCGTGTACACTGTCATTGACTTGGGATTTCCTACTGTGGGGTATGCGGTAAGCGGGGGTGTATGAAGGGGGGGTGTTTGGGGGAATTTGGATGTGATGTTTGATTATATCACATTTGCCTAGTGATTCGCCTTCTAAGGCGACAGCTGATCTATTCCTCTGTAGGAGAGCTAATAGCTCGTTATGACTTTCTCCGTCAGCTGATGTCGTGATTTGGTCTGGGGGAATAGGGGGGAGGGGTTGTGTTGGTCTTACTTGGTTGATGTGTTAGGGCAGTGGTTCCTGGATAGGGGAATTATGGAGATGGACTGCGCAGATGTTTGTATTCTTCCTGATTTTACGGTGTTGTTCTGAGGTGTTTGTTAACATAGCTAGTGTATGTTTATTTTCTGATATTGTGTCCCAGGAGGACTCAATGGTTATGTTGTTAATCCTGGACGTGTCTGAGTCGATTATGACGTCCTGATGGTCTATTGCACCGGGTATGTATAGTGGGACTGTTATTGAATGTCTAGGGGGTATGATGACTGTTTTAGACATCAGTGCCTTTGAGGTGACATAAGGGGGTGGTCGGAAGGAATAGCTGTTAGTGGGATTGGGAGTATTAAAGGAAGGTAGACATGAGAGATGTTGTGTGTCTGAGTCGGGTGTCTCAGGAACTGTTGATTCATTATTTACATCTCGGAAGGAGATTTTGTTAGTCTCAAAGTCTATCTTAGTTTTCCAAATCTTTAATGAGTGTAGTCCTATTATACCTTGTTGATCAAGGCTCCATTCATCAGCTATGTGGAAAGTTGTGAAACCTACTTTGTGATTGTTGACTTCAATATTTAAGTCTATGGTGTCGTGTAGAGGAATTGTGCTCCCTTCTATTAAGAGTCCTTCCATATTGGAAATTTGAATTTGGGGTGGGTCATTTAATGCATCATACAGAGCTCTTGGGATGATGTTCAGGTTTGTTCCTGTATCAACCATCATGTCAACTTTAAGTTGGTCTAAGCTTACTTCTAGGGTGAGGTATTTGTGTTGTGTATGAGATATTCCTATGGTGGTTTGATGCGTGAGGCTGGTACACGTTCCCCCAATCGTTGTTGAGTATTGGTTGTCGTGTTGGAGGGGGCTGTTTGTCGAGGGGTGGTGAATGGGTTGTTAGGTCTCTGATGCGGTTGTTGTTGTGTTTTCTGTAGGTAACACTCTTCGTTGGAGTGAGATGATGTTTGGTGTAGGTTGCAGTATTTGATTGGATGTGTTGGTGTAGATAGGAGTGGGTGTTTAAAGGGGGTGGAACTTGTTTGTTTTGATTCTGGTGTGAGGTAGTAGCATGCACTGAGCGTGGGTGTTGTTTTTGCTGTGTCCAACACTGGGCATCTGTGTGGGAAATGGTTCCATGAACTGAGCAAGGGATAGGGTGGTGTTGTACCTGCGTGTGTTGCTTTTGCTGTGTCCAACACTGGGCATCGGTGTGGGAAAAGGTTCCATGAACTGAGCAAGGGATAGAGTGGTGTTGTACCTGCGGGTATTGTTTTTGCTGTATGCAGTCTTTCGTGTTGTGACTGTTTGATGAATGGTAGGAGCACCACTTAGAAGGTTGTCCTTGATTGGTGGGAGGGGGTTGCTGTGAGTGAAGGCTATTTAGTCTGGGGAGATGGTTGGG
Source organism: Oratosquilla oratoria (assembly GCF_046742065.1). Lineage (NCBI taxonomy): Eukaryota > Metazoa > Arthropoda > Malacostraca > Stomatopoda > Squillidae > Oratosquilla > Oratosquilla oratoria. The sequence continues at coordinate 17,407,528 of NC_134796.1, forward strand.
GGTATCTAAGGATACATTGCAAGCATTCATGATATCTAAAATATAGGTATAAGCTAGAGGATTTCTAGTGTCTAGTTCCTTTTTGGAGGCTTCCTTTAAACACTTTGGAGGGAGTTGGGCGAGATAGGAAGCTATTTCAAGGAATGTTAGTAAGTGTTTTGTTGGCATTACATTTTGACCAAATTGATCAGTGTGAGTCCAAGGAGAGTTATTTTCTAGGTCTTCTCTGACCTCTTTCATTCCGTTTGCCACAAAGTCCATAATGTTAGTAATGGGATGTGGTTGGATTCTAGTGCTATTGAGGAAAGTGATTAGAAATGAAATGTTGTTAGGTTGTTTGTTATGAAAGACCTTAAGGAGGTGGCGTTTATATTCCTGATAAGTGATTCCAGATGCAACTAGGGTGTCTAGCATCCTTGCCTTTGAACGGCAAATGTCAGATGGGTTTATTTTCTGACGGCACAATTTTTTTTTATCTGTCTCTGAGTATTGTATGTTCTTGGAGAAAAACAGGTCACATGCTGTCAAGAAATCTGTAATGGATAGTCCGCTATCTTGGGAAAAGGTTGGGATTTCTGTGAGGGGGGTTATGGTTTGATAATTGTTAATTATTGTTGGTTGAGGTAGTGGGTAAGGGTAATATTGTGGGTTTGGAGGAAGGTTAGGTGGTGGTTGGTGGTATGGTGTGGAGTGGGTTTGAACGGGTGGGGTATGGGGGGAAGGAAGGGGGAAGTTTTGGTACTGTTGCTGAATGGGAGGGGGGTTATTATGTGTTGGGATATGGGGGTTGGATGGATTATGGTTTATAGGAGGTTTTGTTTGCATATTTGGTTGGATGGGAGGAGTGGGTGGTTGTGATTGTGAGGGGTGAAAGGGGTCTACTTGAGGAAGCTGGTTGAAAAAAGGTAAGACATCGTTCTCATAAAGGGGAGTTATTGGGGTATCTGCACAAGGATTAGTTTTGTCATTGCCAATTAAGTCTTCTGTGTGTATTTCCTCTTTGTCACTGGATATGTCATGTTTTTCTTCTCTAGACTTTGAGAAGACGCTATGTAAACTTTGTTTTAGTTTTGATCTGGTGGCAAAGGCCATGTTGTTAAGTCATGTATTAGTTAATAGTTAGTTTTGATTTGTAATCTAAGAAAAAAAAGGAGCTGTTAAAATATGAATAATAGGTATATAGTAACTAAGGGTATTATGTTATGCTTAGATATGGGAAGGGGGATATAGTAATGGGATTACAAAAATCATAAAAATATATGTGTATATATAAAATAGTAATAAAATGTGGAAATAATATTATATAATAAGGAGTTAATTATTGTGATATTATTCTTATAATAGAATTAATTATGGTTGTTCATAAAAAAAAAATTTTACAGCAGTAAAGTAGGTTACATTGATAAAAATGTATAAGTTCTATGTAAATATTGAATTTTAAACATATAAGAGCTATTTGTTTAAACAAGAATTACTTAACTAGAAGAATGCATATGAATATCATATTATGTAATAATATTAACTGTTGAATATATATGTATATTTGTAATTGGCAGATTAAAGAGTATTACTTAATGATAATTTTTGGAGAGAAAAAAAAAACTTCTAAATGACAATATGCTAATATAAGTGCGAGATTACATAATCGTTGTATGGCTAAGGTGTACGTGCGTTGAGCACGTGGGTATCTAAGGGCGTATAGGTTACCTTAATACCGTGCTTGAAGCGAGTTTTGCTGATGTTGTGGTTCTCGGTGGAACGCGACACTCGGATGAGTGGTGGGGGTTGAGCGGATGAGGTGGCTGTTACGCGGGTCAGTGCGCAGCCGGTGTGAGTCCTCTGGGGCGGGTGAGGTCAGTGCTCAAGCGAAGGAAGTCCAGAGGGCTCGGTGAAATGATGTTCGCATAGAAAAAAAATGCGAGTATCAGGGGTGGTTTGAGTGGGTAATGTATGGTTATTATTACTGGAATATATTGGTGTTAAATATAAGGATTGATGTTACCTTTATAATGTTGATTTTAGTAGTGGGAGATCAGCCTGTGACGATTGCCCGTGATGAAATAGTGTGAACCAAGTTCTTGTTCTTGAGAGCGTTTTGTTCAGTGCGGTTATTTGTTCGTAGATGTATGTAGTTGGCTAAGAGTGGACGGGTTTGAAGTTCACCGTAGTAGGTACACCGTAGTCTCTTCGAAGTAGTTGGTTGCGGGAGTGCTGCCACCAGTAATGTAACGGGACGGGTGTAACGGTATTGTTACGTCGTTCTATCCTGGTCACTTGTAACACAGAATATGACGGGTCCGTGACATCATCATGTTTAGGGGTGTCCACTGCACAAACGCCTCTAAGTTTTTTGTTTGTTTATTGTCCTATTCAAATAATGTTCTCTTGGTACACTATTACACAATCCTATCACTAAGGCACGTCACTGGCAAAACTCTCTCTCCGAGCCTGTACATCTCGTTTAAGAAGGTCGGAAGTTCCTTGGTGAGGTGCCACGCTCGTATAACTGAATTATTTATGTGAGCTGGATTTAGTTCGTCACATCTTATATTTTAATTTACATAATTAGTTTATAATTTAGTCTGACAGCCAGACTATAATATATATATCCAGGGGAGGTTCGTTAGTATACGTAATAATGTGTTTATTGCTGTGTGATCGCGTGTGCATGGTGCGACAGGGAATGCTTTGTCAGCTGGTTGGAATGCTTTGTCAGCTGGTTGATGCAGGAAGCGTCAGGCGCCCCATTGTCTGCCGGCTGGTGTGAGTGTGGGAGTGAGTGGAGGTGAGTGGGTTATATGACTGAGTGATATACTCACTTGTGTATGAGGCGTATACATTGATGTACAAAGGATTACAAAGGATTACAAAGGCGGAGCATGCCGACAGGAGACCTTTTGATCCATATCTAGGTCGGATGCCAAAAAAAAAAAAAAACATATTAATGATAAATAAAAACTATAATAATGTAAATAACAAATAAAATACATAAATAAATGCATAGGTATAGTTGAATAACAAATAAACAGGTAAATAGTAAATGATAATAAATTGACATATAACTAATATTAAATGAGAATCAGACAGACAAATTATAGCAAAACAAAAACAAAAATTATATAACATAAATTATAATCATTACAGCATCTTACTTAGGTATTTATCTAAATGATTCTTAAAGCTTCGAACTGAACTACATTGCACTACCTGTGCAGGAAGTTTATTCCATTCATTAACTACACGGTTGGCAAAGTTGTTTCTACCTACTTCCAAATTGAATCTATTTCCGGACAGTTTGAGACCATTGTTTCTTGTCTGATTCTCATTCAATGTGAAAATTTGTCACTTTTGATGTTGTCAATTCCCTTTAAAATCTTAAAGACCTGTATCAAGTCACCTCTGAGTCTACGCTTTTTTAGGGAAAACAGATTCATGTGCTTAAGTCGATTTTCGTATGATTTATTTCTAATATTTGGAATCAGTTTTGTGGCTCGCCGTTGTACTTTTTCCAATCTGTCAATGTCTTTAATGAGATTCGGTGACCATACGGAAACAGCATATTCCAAATGTGGACGAACTAACGATTTATATAGCTTGTTAATGAGTGATGGACTTTTGAAATCAAAAGATCGCGCAATCAATCCCAGAATCTTATTTGCTTTCTCAGAGGCTGAAATGCACTGCTTGGAAGATTTGAGGTCGTTACTGATAATTACGTTCATACTAAGTTAACAAAATAGAATTAGTCTTTATGAATAAAGTGTAATTCGTTTATTAGGATTCATTTATTGAAATGTACATATATTTATGAAGTTACTTATGCCTTTTACTGTCTTAATGCTAAAAAGAAATGAGTGGAAGGAATGTAGGATGTCTATTGATGTAAAATTAAGATGATAATGGGAAGTTAATGAAGATAATAATGGTTATACTTTTAACAATCACTAATAACAAGATGATAATAATAGAAGTGATGAACGAAACAAAACTAATTCAATAATGAAAAATAAAAAGGTGATCATTGATGAAATTCAAACGATTATTTCCTTGGTTGATGCACTCATGTTATCCCGTAAAGAGAGAGAGAGAAAAAAAGATAGACAGAGAGAGAAAGATAGAGACAGAAAGAGAAAGATAGAGACAAAGATAGAAAGATAGAGACAGAGAAAGATAGAGATAGAGAAAAATAGAGACGGAGAGAAAGATAGAGAAGAAAAAATATAAAAACAGGGAAAGAGACAGAGAGAGAGAGATATGGAAACAGAGAGATAGAGACAGAGACAAATATAAAAACAGAGTGAGAAAGAGAGAGGAAAAGGAAGAAATATAGAGACAGAGAAAAATATATAGACATAGGAACACAGAGAGATAGAGATACAGAGAAAATATGAGGCAGACAGGGAAAGATAGAGATATAGATACAAGGAAAAATAGAAAAAGGGAGAGAAAGATAGAGACAGAGAGAAAAAGATAGCAACAGAGAAAGATAGCGAAGGAGAGAGAAAGATACAGACGGAGAGAGAAAGATAGCGACAGAGAGAGAAAAATAGTGACAGAAAAAGAGACAGGAAGATAGATGGAGAGAGGGAGAAGGAGAAAGAAATAGAGAAAGAGAGAAGGGCGGCGGAGGGGGCGGCCCGCACGTGTGTGGCCGTGCGTGTGCAAGACGGTTTGCGAACGGAGGGGCGGCTGTGAGCTCGCGGCTGGTTGGGTGGGTGGATGGAGCGAGTAAATATCAACAGTGCGTGTAATGAGGCGCAATGCTTTCCAGGGCGCGCGTGCGTCGCGTCGCGTGCGGCAATAGCGGAAATTTGAGGGGGCGCTGGGAATGGGGAAGGGGAAGGGTGGGGTGCTTTTTTACGGTCCTGCTTGCTGTGGGACCTGTGGGTGGTCGCCTTTGCATTATAGACTGCTGTTTATATATACCAACCTCCTGACTGATGGCATTTATATAATGATTATTTATGCACATACAAACACACACACACACACACACACACACACACACACACACACACACACACACACACACACACACACACACACACACACACACACACACACACACACACACACACACACACACACACACACACACACACACACACACACACACACACACACACACACACACACGCACACGCACACGCACACACACGCACACACACACACACACACACACACACACACACACACACACACACACACGCACACACATACACACGCACACACACACATACAGAAAATTACTACGTAAACTGGAAATAATAGGAGGCATACATGGAAAAGTATTGAATGTGATGGAGGACTTCCTACATGGAAGAAAAAAGAGAATGGTGGTCAGAGACAAATATTCAAAATGGGAAGAAATGAGTAGTGGCGTCCCACAGGGGTCAGTACTAGCTCCGATAATGTTTGCTATATATGTAAATGACATGGACGAAGGTATTGAAAGTTACATGAACTGCTTTGCGGATGACACAAAATTGTTAGAGAGAATAAACTCTGAAATAGACTGACTCATTGCAGAGTGATCTGAACAAAGTCTCAGAGTGGAGCAAGATATAGGAGATAGAATTCAACATCAAAAAGTGCAGTATAATTGAATTTGGAAAAAGTAAGAAGAGAATATCAGAACAGCATAAAACTGATGGAAAAGAAGAAAAGAACGTAAATTCTGAAAGGGACCTAGGAGTAATCATTACCAAAGACATGTCGCCAGATAAACATATAAATAAGATAGTCGGAGAAACATACAATTTGTTGTGATCAATAAAGGTGGCCTTTTAATATCAAGATAAGGAAATGATCAAGAAAATATTACGAACACTGATAAGGCCAAAACTGGAATATGCAGCGCTGATATGGTCACCCAATACAAAAAAGTATATAAGAAAATTAGAAACAATACAAAGAGCAACGACAATAATGGCTCCAACACTTTCGAACCTGACATATGAATAAAGACTGGCCGAACATCAACAGCCAACTTCATAAACTTCATTACACTTTACAAGAGCACTGTCGTCGTCGTTCACCAACGGACCACCATGAGCAAATATAACATTCTTAAAACACGGGGACATATACCAAAGGATATATGTTTAATGTGGATGTATGAGTAATACAGTACAATTTTAGTTCAAAATCATTGATTAATACGTAACTGTAAAAAAACTCTAAATTATAATTATGTTCATTATGAACAAATACGTCTTCCATGGACGTATACCAACCTTACTAAAATGTCCCTTCAACGTATTGGAAATCGTCAAAACTACTGAGGCTCTAAATGATGATATTTATCTGTGACTGCACATGCACGTGATTGCATGTTATCACGGCCACGTAGCTCCTGCTCCCCAGCCGTCATCATCGCCAAGGGTTTGTGGTTTCTTGAGTACCTTTTTGTGGCTTCCCACAGGCGATATTTCTGCAGTCAATCGAATTGTTACCGCCAACTTTGAGGCTCAAGTCTTTAGTGATATCATAAGTGGCAGGCTCCGAATTATATGTAGCTGTTTTTTTGTTTTGTTTTTTCGTTAGAGCTCCAGCGCATCCTTCCTCATCTTTTGCCTCCTGCTCTCACTTCCACCATTCCTCTGATACTCACTCGCTTATGGGCGCAAACACACACTGGAACATTTCGCGCAATCCCACATACAAACACCCACGCGCTCACACATACACACACACACGCGCGCGCGCACGCACACACACACACACACACACACACACACACACACACACACACACACACACACACACACACACACACACACACACACACACACACACACACACACACACACACACACACACACACACACACACACACACACACACACACACGCCTTATTTCTAAATTAAAATTTGATTATTTAACTGATATAGTGCTAACAACATAAAAAATAATGCCAATACGTGGTCAGTCACTCTAGGTGAAAAGGGGCAAATTTATATCAGTTAATGCTTAGATACCGCTGAAGTTTCAGCGTTAACCATCTGTTGTCGGAAAGAACATAATAGCATAAGAATGGAGAAGAGTGCATGAGACCATAAGGCCTACACTAGGCATTTCAATGTCCCTGACTACCTGTCATCCCTGCCCATAAAGTTATCTCGTACTCACACGACAGGATTAGAACAGAATACACCCCGGTGGCATGCGTTATGGTGGTATCACATTGGGCTTATTTTCCTCCAATCTTCGATTTATCGATGGTAACAGCCACCTCTACCACTTTTTCCGCCGAAATCACTATGGCAAACAATTTTGTTTTCTCATCAATTTACATTGAATTTCATTTGATGTCCTGGAGGAAAATGTATTCCTTCGGCATATCAGATTCTTTCCCGAAAACTGCGGACTGCAAATGTGGTCCAACAGTCGGAGAACGTTATCAAGAGTATTAAAAAAAAAGGTTTTAGAGATCGTATAAGCAAGTTCTTTTTTTACCAAAAGAATTCTACATAGCTGAATAGAATCATTTGGTGTTAGCCAAAGTAAGACAAGTGCTACACAATTTGATGACCTTAAACGTTACTTGGAAAAAATAAGAATATTTAGGTAATAACGTGTTAAGCAAGTTTTTATTTCTTACTTGTTTCAGTAAATCTGATTCAGAATATTGTTTCTTTCTTCACATGATGCGCCTTGATTGTTATCTAAGTTTACTTTGGGAGTGTATAAAAAGGTTTGTCGGGACAGGCTCAAGATAGTCGCTAACCATTGCGTTGCGTAGGAGGTTTCCCTCTGATTTGAAAGAATTATATATTATACATATTAGTATTATAGAATTATATATTACATATACATAGAATATATATATATATATATATATATGTATATATAGAAATATAGAATTATATTATATATATATATATATATATATATATATATATATAATGTATATATAGATATAGGATTATATTATATATATATATATATATATATATATAAATATATATATATTTATATATATATATATATATATATATATTAATGACGCAATTAAATTACATTTTGGTTCATTCTAATCGATTTCAATTAGCTGAATGGCAGGATTGGGTCTGAATTTGGCCTTTGATCCCCCTACCCCTCAGATGAATAAAATTGTCTAGAATTATACAAAATGAAATTTATATAAGACGTCAATATACCGAACTATATAGGAGACGCGCACATTCGGTATTTGCAGAAAACTGTCGTTATTTTCCAAAAAAGTTCGGCATTTACGGACCACGTTTGGTATTTTCAGACAACGTTTGGTATTTACGAAAAATGTACAATAGATACTGACAATGTGT
>NC_134796.1:17428337-17440837 GCF_046742065.1 Oratosquilla oratoria
CCGTTTTTTCCCTGTGGTTATCAGCAGTATATATTTATTTATATATATACATATTTATATATATATATATATATATATATATATATATATATATATATACATACATACATATATATGTATATCAAGGACTACTATTACACGGGACGTGGGCACTCAGATGCCTGGGTCCACTAGCAAAGGCCAGTCCAGTGCAGGGTTGCCACTCCTAGTGTTTTCCCACTAGATCTATTATTTTTTGCGTCAATGTAGTAGTCTAGTGGTTTTTCGTCATGGATATTATGAATCTAGTATATTTTGAAGATCCTAATAAAAACGTTTAATTTTGCATTGCGGAACCAAATTCTTGGAGCCAAATTTGGAACCCGATGCTAGACTAAAAAAGTTTGAGCCTAACACAGAAAAATAGTGCCAGATCTGGCACCAAAAGGGCTAAATTGGCAACCCTGCCTACTAATCACGCAACCATCCTGCAAAGTACAAAATATAGCAGGCTGTCGCTCTCGCGTCGAATTTTGTATCTGTTTTCGCAAAAAGTTATTTTTCTGCATCATTTCTGTCTAATATTTCTCGAATTATTCCATGAAAGCATGATTTGTCATTGAGAGGTTTTGAAAATTAGCTATAACATATTCACACGTACTGTTACTATGAATTGAATGTATATTACAATACGAACTCCATAGAAATTGTCAGTCAAATTGGCGCACTTGTTATTTGCTTATAGTATATTTGCGCGATTGATTGGTTACATTAGTATATAGATGGTTGCACGGTTGAGGTTTGTATTATCCAAATTATTAGTTCGTGTAAATTTCTAAGTGCATAATCGTAAAGAGCAATGCAACAACAGTCTTACCAGCATATAAGTGACGAGTTTAGCTCATAGTTGTCTACTTGACTAACTAGTGATTGGTTGTGAAAGTTTGGATTATTGCACCATTAGAGGTAGTGGTAATTAGTTTGATGTATACAGTTTTCTAACTTCAAAATGTTTTCATGTGTATGTTGTGTAATATAACTCGAATCTAGTAGTTTTTTATTCATTGTAGTAGCTTTTGGCAAGCTGTCTAGTTTTTTTTCCCAGAGTGGCAACACTGGTCCAATGTGCTACTAGCAATGGAGATGTTAAGGTTGTGTTACTCCGTCTTTCTCGCGTGGCTGCATTTAGAAGTGGATTATATTTGTTTACATAGGTTCTTGCTGATTTTGTGTATTCAAAATGCCGAATAAGTGTGGTGTTGTGAACTGTAACGGTAGTTATAACAAGGATAACAGGTGCCGAATGTTTCGACTGCCAAAAGACCGTTATGAAAGATAGAAGTGGATTGATGTGCTGCTACCACGTAAGAACTTTGTTGTTGATTCTCACAGGTTTTTCATTTGTGAGAAACACTGGGGTCCCAACACGCCTTTTATCAAAATGCCTGGTGGTTCTACGCGACCTGCTATCCCTCCCAGTGTCTTCAATGTGCCTACTTCATGTCTGCCATCTTCAAAACCTGTACCTCGTCCGGCGAGGGCCAAAGACAAGCAACTGAGGCATTTTCTTCAGAAAGATATGATTACTTCATTTGATGCTTTTAGACCTCAACGTGCCCTACAGAAGCAGTACAAGAACTTGATTACTTCAAGATTGGAAGAAATGTTAGTGTGTCTGTTCATGACAGAAAATTTCAGCGAGTGTAGACTGTCTGTGATTGTCGAAAACACGCCCACGTTGTGTAGCCCACTGATCTGCCGTGCATTCAAGAAGGGCAGTAGTGTACCACTGGGTAAGACACTTCATCCCAACAATGGTTTCAGGTCCTATGGTTAGTTCGCCGAAGCTGTGCGCTTAGCAATTAACTATGACATCCCGTTTGACAAAAATATTGAGATTATTGTCACTTCTTCAAACCCACACGTCAGCCTGTGTAAACACCGGGAATGAGAAGAAGCTAGTATTTTTGACACGTCAGTTGGAACTTTTATCACAGAAACAGTTTTTCATGAATGATTATTGTTTTGCTCTTGAATTATACCCCAAGTGTAGTTGTAAACAGCTCAGAGACTTTGTTGCTATTAATTATTTTTAAAGATTTTGTATTTTTCAACCCATTCCAAATAAGAAAGCTGAAACAATTGCTTCAGTAATTTACGATCTGATAATCTATAATTTCATTACACCTAAGATCTTACATTCAGATATTGGAACTGAATTTAATAACAATATCTTGAAAGAATTATGTAGATTATTTTAGTGAATCATCCTCAGAGTAATGGAGTTGTAGAAAGGTTAAATAAGAAAATTATTACATGTCTTAAAGGTATGACAAGTCATAGTATAACTTGGCATACTTGGATTCCTTTTGTTAAATATACTCTGAGCAACCAAATTAACATAGCAACAGGGGAAACACCTCATTTTATTATTTTTGGGGAGGACAAATTTTTTTCATATGAAATCTTGATTACAGAGTAGAAACCTGTGTATATTATAGATGATTATATCTCAAATAGGATACATACACTTTAAACTATACACCAAAGAGTTAGAAAAACATATGCAAGAGTATACACAAGAGATGAAAAGCAACAACACAAAATACCACATAAACTAGAATTAAAAATAGGAGATTTAGTCATGGTCAAACTATATTCACCCTATAATAAACTTTCACCGAGGCACTCAGGTCCATATAGGGTAAATGATTTTGCAGATGGAAATAAATACAAGATCTTGCACTTAGAATCTAGGGTATCAATGAATCACTTAGATGATATAAAGAAGGTTAGGATACAATTTGATGAGGATGATATATGTGACACTCAGTGTATTAGTTTAAAAAAAACTCTAAGCTCAGAAGAGTATAAGGAGTATGTTGATGAAATAATATGCGAATTGATGATTAATCCAAATACGTTTTGCGGATAAAGACTGCAATAGTTTTTGTAATATATATGGTGAGTGACCTATACTGGAACTTTTTCTACCTGGAACTTTGGCCAGACATGAAGACCTGAAGCCTGGTCAGTCATGACTTGGACCCTTGCCAATACATAAGGACAATGCCAATAAGTCCTGAACCATTTTGTGAAGCACTGAAAATCCTTATGTGGTGTGTGTCCTAGACAAAAAGTGAATTAAGTGTGTGTGAAACACAAATTGAAATTAAGCAAGAGACACTCTACTATGCTGTGTATAGAACCTTCATAACATATTGCCTATTTCAACATCTTTGAAAAGATGGGAACATTTTCCATTGAGATCTAATTTTGCTATTCTGATTTTATTATTGGTAGTAGTGAGTTTTGCAAATCTATTTAACATCGAATTTATGGCTGTATTGCAAATTATTTTGTTGTATGTATTTTTTTCTGATATTTTATGCTACTGACATATTTCTGCTTGAATTGTTTTCTTTTTATGCTACTGACATTTATGCAGTTTGGAAGGGTTGCTTATTTCTTTGTTTTGTTTGGGATGTGTTTTGATGATAACATCCATTTTGCCAGTTTATGCAGAATTAGTAAATATTTAGCTTTTTGTATATGAAATTTTCCAAGTATATATTAGCAAGCCCTCTAAAAGGGTAGTAGAAAATAATTAGTCGGGACAACCAAGGTTAGCTGCCGAACCCCGTAAGAGGCTGGTAGATAAAGGTAGACAAGTAGGTAGATAGAGGGGTAGGGGGGCGAGAATTTAAATTTTACGAGTTAGATATTTGGTAAACACAAGCAGCGAAGGAGCTGTTTAATCTCGCTCACCCTCTTAAAGTTTATAAACAACCGCCAGGTTACATGTTTTAATGCTGAGGTGACAATATGTTAACTAAGCCATCCCTCTTCGATGATGAGATTGCTTGTGTAAGCAGCAGTGCTTAAGACGGTGTAACAGTCTTTCTGATTGGAGATGGGTTGAGGAGGAGAAAATTTTATTGGTACATGGGAGAAAAGTCACGCCCTTAGGGGAAGCACTTGTTTGTAACAATCAACATTATTGGATGAATTAAGTAGTGACGTCGGAATAGAGGTGGCTTAGTGAGTGGATTGGGGATCTCAGGCGGGAGTCCTCTGGTGTGCCAAGACCATAACGTTTTAGAGAATTAGTGAAGAAGAAAATAAGAAAAAATTAACTAAGTTTAATTCACCCCATCCAGAGATATTATTAACTTGATACAGAAGATTTGGTGAAGGAAAGTGAAGGAAGAAATATATCATAGAAGGGAACAGTTAAACTGAATTGAACCAGTAATTACGGAGAGACGGGAACTAAAAGTGATGGGATCGAATTAGATGGTACATAATAAATTATTACCTATACATATCATGATGCTTAGGTAATTGTGCACTATACAAATATATACAACACGAACAAATAAAACATGTTAGATACGACTTAGTGTTGATATGATGTTTGGATTAGATTTTGTTTAATAAGTTTACAATAGAAGATATGGGACTGTGTTTATATCTATCAGCTTCCGACGGTAGCAGGTTATGGTGCCGAGGATGACATAATAACTTAAAGCCGAATTTTCTTAGTGTTTCCTTTCGATGGTCGGAGAGTTTGGGCAGGTTGAGGATGTTTAGAGCAACCTCGTACTTGGAGTAAGAGGAGCCTAGAATGGCTTTGCATGCCCTTTTTTGTCCCTTTTTTAGCTGGTGTTCCTGAGTGAGGTTGATCGAGGTGGTTCAGGCTGGAGATGCATAGCAGGGTTTAAGAAGAATAAAGGTGGAGTATATATTCTTCAACTCATTCTACGGTGTTCCAAGTGATCTCAGCCTTTGCAGCATGTATAGTCGATAAGGTGCTGCTCTGACGGTATTTGTCACATGCTGCTTCCAGTCCAGTTGGTCATCAATAGTGATTCCCAGTAATTTAGTGGACTTGACTACTTGGAGAGGTTGGGTGCCGATTGTGACATTTGGAACAGGTACATCCTTCTTTGATGTGCAGAAGTGCATGGTCACCGTTTTTGTACTGTAAATGGTCACATGGATGTCAGTCGTCCAGGCTTGTAGCTTATCAAGAGTAGCCTGCAGGAGTTGTGCTGTCAACGGTGATGCTAACAGTTGAGTTGTCAACGTATTTCCAGTGATGGGAACTGTCATCTAGATCATCGTTAATTAACATTAGGAAGCACAGCGGTCCCATCTTGGTTACTTGGAGGACTCCACAGGTCAGGTTTTATGGGGTAGAGATCTATCCTTTAAACCTGACACACTGTCTACGCTCACTCAAGAAGTCACTCAGGAAGTCCGACAGCCATATTACAAGGTTGGGGTGGAGATCAATTTCTATTAATTTCCTTATTATGTTGGTTTGGTCAACCAGATCAAATGTTGTTGTTTTTTTCTTCTAAAATCAATGAAAGTGAGGGAAGTGTTACGTTTGTCTAACTTTCGATGAATAAAATTAAGTCAGTCATTTAAGCAGTGATTAGTGGATGAAGTTTTGATGTTGCCAAATTGTTGAAGATCTATTTTATTGCGTATGTTACTATATGCCCAGTTGAAAACAAAGTCCTCATAAATAAGACTGGGGATACACGTGATGGCGATTGGCCTCAGGTCATTTAAGGACTGAGGGCTGGGGACTTTAAGGATGGGAGTGACATATGATGTCTTCCAATCTTTGGGGCATTCATTTTGAGTTAGAGAGGCATTAATTATCGAGCAAAGAAGAGTGGTAAGTTCAGGAGCAAATTTCTGCTAGCGCTTTAGTGGGAGGTCAACTGGTGTGGTGGATCTTTTAGGATTGAAACTTTTCAATTTCTTAACGATTTCAAACTCAAGAACAGAGTGTGTGGGGAGGAGATGGCAGGTGGGCTGAGAGGACGGCAAGATAGAGCTTGGGGAAACTTTGACATATAGTAGCAAAGTGACTGTTGATATCCTGTGCTGCCTGTTCAGAGGGTGACTGAGAAATACAAGGGAGAGAAGATGACTGGTTGTACAGACCACACAGCTCTTTAATTTTAAAGTACCTTTGGCTTCTATCTACTTGTCTGAGATAGTTGAATTTGCTTGGATAATATGACATTTTGGCAGTCTTAATTTCACAGATGATTTTGTTTTGAATGCTCCTGAATAGAATGCCATGTTCCTCTGTCTCATCAGCCGTTTAATCCTTAGTGTAATCCAGTGAACGTCTGAGGGTTGGTTACATGGTCAAAGTCTTGGTGGGAAAGAAGTGGTGATAAGCCTCAGTGATGGTATTAACATGATTATCCCTCTTGGTGTCAACATCATCCACTAAGAGAGCTTCTGACCAGGAATGGTGTACTATCCACTACCCAAACGGTCTCACGGCTGAGTTAGGGGTGAGCCTGTGAGTCCTGACAACAGCAGAACCCACAGCTGGGGACGTGGTAGGATCTGGGAGCTGGGAGTCAGAGAATAGAGAGGTGAGTGCTGCGTCCCATGGTTGGTGGGGGCCTTGAGGGGGGAGGGGTAGGTAGTATTGACTCATGTCACTCATGATAAGGACGAGGCTATTCTTAACATTCGTTGGGAAATCTATGACTTGAGCAAAATGGAGTTGATTTAGGATGTCTATGTATTGACTGAAGTCACCACATATGACGACCTTGGCAGTAGGAAATCTCACTCTCAGTGCATCTACTGTATCAATGATGTGGGAGACGAGCAGCTGTGCGGTGGAGGAGTGGGGTGGGTGGTACACAACACAGAAAATGACAGATGCTGTATGGCGAGGATAGGAAGGAACACCCTCACCCACAAAGTCTCTATTTCCTCTGGGGGTTATAACAGTCAGGTGTGAATGGTTAAGGGTTGTCCTGCAATACATTACTACACCCCCTCATCGTTTGTGAGCCCTGAGATGGTGGAAAAGTTCATAGCCCACAATTTTGCACACTTCAGGAACCACTTGACACGCTTCAGTAATGGCTACAATGTCAGCGATGGTATCTTCAATGTTGTTATAACTTCATCGAGTTTATTGTTAAGCGATGTTACATTGGATACCAGTAAAGAAGGAAGGTCATACCATAATCTTGGCACTTCGAAGTGTTTGTACTCTTTTTTTGGGTGAGGGTTTTCTTTTCCTTTTTCCTGTGGTAATGACTGAGATGGTTTTGTTCACGTGTTTACCTTGCCTTCGACTGCGGTTGCGGAACAGAAGAAGTGCTTTCAGGTGCACAATAACGTCCACAGGGGGGTAGCCTGAGCCTGCCCTGAAGCGCCACAGGTCGGTGGGGCGGTAACGGAGCTTGGGAACACACATTGTCACACACTAACACGGGCACTACAATGTTTCAAGAATTGTTGATGGAATATCCTGGATCACGGTCAAGTCTATCAGAAAAGAGTTCTTAATAATAGAAGCATGGTGGAGTCAGGTCAACAGGCTGACCTCGGCTGCTACGGAGTGCCAGCAAGCATATACTCCCCCCAAGGGGTCAAGACAGCCAGAGAAAGAAAGAGAGAGAGAGAGAGAGAGAGAGAGAGAGAGAGAGAGAGAGAGAGAGAGAGAGAGAGAGAGAGAGAGAGAGAGAGAGAGAGAGAGAGAGAGAGAGAGAGAGAGAGAGAGAGAGAGAGAGAGAGATGAGAGAGAGAGGAGAGAGAGAGAGAGAGAGAGAGAGAGAGAGAGAGAGAGAGAGAGAGAGAGAGAGAGAGAGAGAGAGAGAGAGAGAGAGAGAGAGAGAGAGAGAGAGAGAGAGAGAGAGAGAGAGAGAGAGAGAGAGAGAGAGAGATAGAAGAGAGAGAGAGAGAGAGAGAGAGAGAGAGGGAGAGAGAGAGAGAGAGAGAGAGAGAGAGAGAGAGAGAGAGAGAGAGAGAGAGAGAGAGAGAGAGAGAGGAGAGAGAGAGGGAGAGAAAGAGAGAGAGAGAGAGAGAGAGAGAGAGAGAGAGAGAGAGAGAGAGAGAGAGAGAGAGAGAGAGAGAGAGAGAGAGAGAGAGAGAGAGAGAGAAAGACTTGTCTCAGAATAAGCAAGTCGCACCGGCAAAGTTTCGAGTACTTGCGGTGGAGCTTATTTCCATTTGTTAAAATGACACATAACTTGTCGGAGGGCCCTCCATAATAAAGACAAGATGAAATTAGAATAGAGACCGAGCCGGCCTAGTACCGTCGGGGAACCTCCAGGTCGAGAATCGGGTAGTTCCTTTTGAACGGCCTGGGTGGCTCGAAGCTATCGCCTTTGTCTCAGAATAAGCAAGTCGCCCCGGCAAAGGTTCGAGTCCTTGCGGTGGAGCTTATTTCCATTTGTCAAAATGACACACAATATATATATATATATATATATATATATATATATATATATATATATATATATACATATACGTATACGTATACGCATACATATACTTTGAATTAGACATTCTCTTCGCCATCTAGTCGTTATCATTTCATTTCTCTGATATACACCAACTCAACCGTGTTCTTCCCTTTCCTCTCCTCCAACACAAACACTTTTATCAGATATTTCGCTTCATTTCTTTTCTCTTTTCCTTTAGTCACTTACACTACTGAGGCAATAATTCATTTCCATCGCTTCCACTCTCTCTCGGTCCACCACATCAAGCTCAATTTGCTCGTATATAAAAGCACAAGTATCGCCTTCATCACTGGTCACCACTGTAACCTTTTGGGCCTTTTGCCCTCGTAGAAATTTTCTTACTTGGCCACACATTTCATGAACCGCCTTCAGTGGGTATGACTTTAATAATGATAATAGTGATACAAAAATTATAGGTTAATACATACATATATCTTACATATAGATTAATACATACATATATCTTACATATAGATTAATACATACATATATCTTACATATAGATTAATACATACATATATCTTACATATACATACATACATATTTACATATATAGATACATAAATACATGCATTCATACATGCATTCATACACACACACACTCAAACACACACACACATGCACACGCACATATGCACGCGCACACATAGAGGCGCACATATGCACGCGCACACACACGCACGCACACACGCCACACACGCGCGCGCGCGCGCGAATCTCTGATTCCTACAGTAACTACTACGTCTGATTTTAGTAATTGGAAATCTGCGGGACCACAGTGGTGGGCAAGCGTCATCGAGTATTCGCAAAGATTACTTTTGGAAGAAACTTTGGGCGACTCTTTGTGCCATATTAGTGGAGTATTTTCTATGTCATTGTTTGAAAGTAGTAGGAACTGGGGAGCAGCCGCCGGTTGTCAGCTGTCCTCATGTGAAAAGTTGGGGGAAATACTGTTGAAATTGACAAAGATCTTGGTTCTAATCCGGAGGCTGTGTGTCCGATCCTCGGGGCCGCCCTTCCAGATAGAGATCAGGATGTTTGACGGTCTCGAAAATGGACAGCAAGGAGAGGATTCTCTATAATTTCTATTTTACAAGACCACTACAATCAGGTATTCGTCATTGGTCCCCACTTCCATTATAAACGACGATTTCTTTTATATTAAGAACGAGGAGCTAAGATGGAAGGGAAGTAAATCGGTGGTGAATAGGACTAGAATGAGTGGGAATACGTATGCCTTGACTAGCTACCAACCTTGTAAAGGGGAAGAGGCCTTGGTACATGGATAGATAATGAACACCGAAACCCATTCAGTCACCTCTACCACTAGTGACCCTGCGGGATGTAGAGTCACAAATTACAGACCGCCACACTGCTCGAGTAGATACAATGCAGCGAGGCATAGTTCTTCCACGGCAAGGTAGTGTTTGCCACCACTTTCAGTCTTATTTCAGTGGTTCTTAAACTGGGGGTGGAATACATCTCCGAAGAGATGTATACGAATTTTCTCAGTGGTTGTGTGTGTGTTTGTGTGTGTGTGTGTGTGTGTGTGTGTGTGTGTGTGTGTGTGTGTGTGTGTGTGTGTGTGTGTGTGTGAGTGTGTGTGTGTGTGTGTGTGTGTGTGTGTGTGTGTGTGTGTGTGTGTGTGTGTGTGTGTGTGTGTGTGTGTGTGTGTGTGTGTGTGTGTGTGTGTGTCTTTGTGTGTGTGTATGTGTGTGTGTGTGTGTGTGTGTGTGTGTGTGTGTGTGTGTGTGTGTGTGTGTGTGTGTGTGTGTGTGTGTGTGTGTGTGTGTGTGTGTGTATGTGTGTGTGTGTGTGTGTGTGTGTGTGTGTGTGTGTGTGTGTGTGTGTGTGTGTGTGTGTGTGTGTGTGTGTGTGTGTGTTTGTGTGTGTGTGTGTGTGTGTGTGTGTGTGTGTGTGTGTGTGTGTGTGTGTGTGTGTGTGTGTGTGTGTGTGTGCGCGCGCACGTGTGTGCGACGTACTTCTGTACAACATGAATAATTGCATAATTTACGTAAAACATTTTTATACTCATGGCGACATGAAAAATTTTCATCTCTGATCTTTTATTAATCAGTAACCTATAAATGACCATACAAGGTTGAATATTTTTATATAAAAGATGAAGTGATTATGCACACTGCGGTGGTAGTAAGAGGCCTATGACAAACTCCCAAGCATGCACCCGACCCATCCTTTCATCACCAAACATACATAAGTTATCTCTTCACTGCCTCCAGGTGGACGTGACCCTGTAATATCGCATAGCCAAGCTCGTCCTTCTCTTTCGGGCCGAACCGGGCGTTGATGGAATAGACACGAGAAATCTCTTCGTAATTGAAATGTTTTGCTTTCTTCATGAGCACAAGCAATGGCAAGGGAAAGAATCAGTAATAGGTGGGTGTATGCAGACCCATGAATCACACTGATTGACTTATGAGAGAGACGTGGAACATTCATCAACTCTTGATTAACACAGGGGATTTCGTACACCGATGGATGAGGATGAGATGAGGATGGACCCAAGTCTTCGGAAGTCGACCCTTCAACTATCTATGCTCATCTTCAGTTCCTTTTATGGGTTTATAGCTTCTTCATGAGAGAGAGATTTTCAGTTTTTTTTTTTATTTATTTATTTTTATACCAGCTATCAGGCCGTACAAAAAATTTGGTACTGATTTTGCTATCTCTATCAGATGATCAGCTTTTATGGGTGAGGCCTTCCCATCAAAGAGTTAAAACGTTATGACCATAAACATCATACCAAATACTTTTGAAAATTGATCTCCCTATGGCCTCATGTCACATAGAGGAATCCTGATTCATCAAAAAAAATAGGGGAAAAATAAATAAAGACAAATGAGAACCACCTGTAGTCAACTAAACAGCTTAATCCCCACAGTCTAGTGCTAGATATTAAATGAATCGTGTGGGGTTAACCCTTTAACATATAGAGTGTTCTTGCTAAATATGAAAACATATGAACATACGAGTGAAGGAGATTACAAGAGATTAATAGGGAGTTCCATGTCTTTCCTATCTATAGAATTATCTAATCTTCTCTTAAAAAATATTTCAGCTCTCACTACATGGTTACTAAGTCCATTCCATTTGTTAATCACTCTGTTCGTAAACTAATTCTTGCCTATTTCCTTCTTAAATTTAAAATTGTCCAAATTAAATCCATTACTACGAGTCCTGCCCCACTGTTTTAATATGATGACCTTGACTGTAACACCCTTGTTAAATGCTTTGGTCTTAGTAAACTGAATGAAAGTATGTGGTGATCCTCAAAACAAAATCCCTAAATGGATTTTTTCCATTTCCGTTAGAATGTATCTCAGAATTACCTAAAATATAAAAATAGTATAATGAAAACAGCGAAAGAGACAATTATCAATCCGAATAATGCCAAATAAAACACTTTTTATATTATCTTATTTTACTTATTCGTGAAATAATCATATATATATATATATATATATATATATATATATATATATATATATATATATATATACATAAGTACATACATATATATATATATATTCGTTTTTCAGTTGCTTATATATATATATATATATATATATATATATATATATATATATATATATATACTTGCTTACTAATTTGATTATTTATTCTGTACGTAGTTACAAAGTATCTTAATTCCTTCATCATTGACAGATTCCTGAACTGAACGAAATATTAAGAAGGAAACCAGAAGAGATGAGACATAACTTTTCGTGTGTCACCGAACTGAAGCGGCCATAACGGGTAAGTGTACGTGAAGACAAGTAGTCGGTACATTACGTGTACGACGTGAAACAGTATCCAATCGACCGCACAAAAAAGTGGCCTTTGGCAATCCCTCGCGAACGAGTTACCAAGGATTGCTTGGGACGTCACTTGGTGACCGAAAAATTGCGATCAGAATTGCGCAATTTCCGCAATCAATCGTACGAATACTTCCGATCATCGTTGTGCCCTTTATAATGATAAACATTTGGTGGTTTATCTCTTATCATCAATATTATTTTGGAGCAATCTTCTCTCTAATACAATTTTTATTAAATTGGCTAGCCACTAATGGTCCATCAATCTGTGTAGCTGATCGTTCAAAACTGTGGAAGACTTTATTTTTTTCATTGTTCAATGTGGAACAGAGGTTTACAATATTCATCTAAGTACCCAAATTCATATTGAAAACTTAGGCTG
>NC_134796.1:17445837-17453395 GCF_046742065.1 Oratosquilla oratoria
GCGCGGGAGACGAGTACGCTAGTCCCTTCGGCTCTTCGGCGGGACCTTTGGTTCATTGGCAGACTCTCCAACTCTTCGGGGGCGATGACGTCACGCTGTCACTCGGTCGTTGATCATGATGGCTTCGTACCTTCGTCGTCACTGAGCTACGTTTTTTTTTCTATCTCTTCTCTTCTTTCTCCTGTTTTGGTGCAGTATTTGTCATTAGTGACGCCTCGCTAATGTCGTTAGTGATAATTAGCGTCGTTAGTGATGCCTCATGATAGAGGCTGTTGTCATTTTTTCTTTGGATTCGTTAGTGTTTTTTTATGAAGTGGTGAAATTAGTGAAGAGGTTTAGTTACTGTGAATGTCCATATCGTACACAAATTCATTGAAAACAATATCAGCCTTTGTGTTTGAAGACAGGCTTGTTTTGTATAATTAAAAACAGGTTCCTAAATAGTTTGATTATTGAAAAGAATGTAAGCCTTCAAACTGGATATCACTGAATAATCGTTTTTTTTTTGTTTTTTTTTTCTTTTTGTCGAGTCAACTTATTCGTTTATAACACCAGAACATTTATTTAGTAACATCAATATATTAATTTCAATGCATTCAGTCTTGTCTAATTTTAGATCGAAAAGTTTGGCAGCATACTCCCCCCACCCCCATCTCGGAAAAAAAAAGATATAACAAGATCTTGTCCAATATAGGATTAAAGTTTATCGGCATACTCACCCCCCCCCTCCCCGTTAGAAAAAATGTTTAATGATACGAGTGTTACCAAAAGAGGTACACTTTTTGTTGCCATTGATGTACTAATTGATTTGCGTCGAATAGCCAATCTTTTCCAGACCCACATTATCGTCATTAGCTGTTGAGGCACCACTTCTACCACATGTATCATTACTTCCACATTTGGATGAAGGCGGCTCCAATCTTAATCCTATTTTCATCACTATAATACAATCGTTTTCTATTTTTTATCGACAATTTTTTCTCTCTTGTGCATAGACATGAATTATTTGCATGATCGTTTACTTATTTGTTGTTATATTAATTAATTGACTTATTTGTCATTTACTTAGTGGGTTAATAGCGTAATCGAAAATGTGCTGGTCTCGCATTCGCTTAGTTGTGGGTTCGAGTCCTACACTTCTTTCCGATACACAGCAGTTTATTACCTGCTCCAACAGTCCACGTGCATAGGGCAAAGGGCCGAGGCAGCTATGCGTAGATTCTTTACCTTCTTCTTCTTGGCATTTATTTACCGTTTTACTATGTTTTTGATAAATGAATGATTACTAAATACAATTTTTTAAATTACAATTTAGTTATTGTCTGCTTACTTCTTTGTTTATTATTTTACTTGTATCTTATTCATCTGTGTATTCATTGTTTTGTTTATCTGCTCGTTTCCTCGTATATATTATATATATATATTTTATAATATATATATATACATATATATATAATATATATAAACATATATATATATATATATAACATATATATATATATATATATATATATATATATATATATTTCTGTCGTCTACTGGAAGTTTGCCAGTCGTTATTACCCATAGGCTGTTCCATTTATGTTGTCTGGTTTTTATGAGTGGCTCGTTTTTATGAGCTACATGTAACATTCCAGGCAAAACTGGTTCATTAACGCGAAGAACAAGAAAATTCGAAAATGATGAAGACTTACTCTTAACAAATTTCGAGAATTTTAGACCTATCAACCACAAGAAAAAAGAATGCGTGAAGAGAGTCCCCGAATAGACTGAAATTTATCACTGCCTTTGACCACAATAACAGTCACCTTATAATCACACCGTTATAAAACGTCACCGCTCCTGCTGCGACCCGCGTCCTAGAGTCCAAGTTTTTACAGTTAATACTAGTGATATCGACCTTAATGCTACTGCTAGGCTCGTAAACTTGGGGTCATTATCATGACGCTCTACCTGTCAGCTCCAGCCATTGGGAAGTAATTGGTGTGTTAATTGCCGCCATAATTAGGCCATGCAGTTTACAGAATAGGTGTGTGTTGGGGATAGCGTTAGTATGGTAGTACCTGAATTCACGAGCATGCACGAATCACAAGGACTATTTCGTAACCCTTTGGCTTCTTAGGTTCTCTCCTTCTGTGTGTATATGTAGCAAAGGGAAGGTAGCCAGCCAAGCCACGCATCCACTCTGCATTCACCCAATATAATCCAACACTCTAAGTTGAGATAAATCGCCAGGCGGCAGGCACAAGAGGCATACAAGTCGAATTATCTTCTCACCTCTTCACTTTACCAAAGATTAAAAAAAAGCGTAATCTTAAAATGTTCAACTTTTGGCGTAGGTTCGACTTTTATCTTTATTCGGGACACCATCGGACACGTGTATGGCTGAAACTCTTGATGTAGAGTGGTGTCTATATACACTCGTATGTTTGTTATGGCGGCCTCCAGGCGATTTTATTCAGCCGAGAAGAAATCTTTGTTGGACTCTGGAGTAAAGATAAATAATATAAACAAGTTGATAAATGAATGATTCGGTTTAACGTCACAAACTCTCCCTATCAGAAGGCTATGAAGGTGCTTCTTATAGGAGACTCTGTATCGTCGAATTTAATGAACCATGCCCTTGGTCCAGCTCGCCGGTGGCAAAGATCAAACCTCCATCAGTTCTACCTCTGCCGCAATTATATGGACGGATATAGGACACCTTTCGGTTCATAATAAACTAATGGGCGAGTTGTAGAACTTTATGATTATCTTCACTATACGGATAGACTGTGATGATCGAGGACAGCGTGGAGAAGTGTTCATATTTTGAAGGAGTAGGGGAGTATGTTTCTGCTGAAGAGGACTACAGATAGTAGTCGAAATATACAGTTTCTCTGTATTCTCCGTTATTATTTCTCCGATAGTGGGTTTATAGTGAACTTTTACAAATGTGTTATAACATACCAATTTCCATATATATATGTATATGTATGAATATATATGTATATATATATATATATATATGTGTGTGTGTGAATCTTAGCAGCAGGTTTTCTTTTAAACATGTTTTGTTAAATACAACTGCGCATTCGGCGCTACAAAGCTTCTTAAGTAGACTTTCAAGTCTTCTGAACGTGGATTTCTGGTTTTCACAGGACAGAGGGAATAATAGATTTCCAGTAGACATTAGGAACTTTAGTTGAGAACGAATGTACAGACGTTTCGCTAAACGCAGTTACATTTTCAATGTAATAGAGACAGAGAGTACAGGACATAATAAACATAGAAAGAAAGCTCTGGGAGAGGTCACAACGTAAGACACGGGGGGAGGTCACGACGTAAGACACGGGGAGAGGTCACATACATGTGTGGGATGACGGGGGATTTTGTTACTGTGGGGCAGATGTCCGTTGAGGGCCAAGTGTCCTCTCTATGAGCCTGGTGGAACGTCGGAGAGGGACTTGGGTGTCGGTGTGATTGGAAGGTGTGTTGTTGTGGTTGAGAGGGCTACTAGTCCTAGGGAGGGGCTTCTGTACATTCTTTCTCAACTAAAGTTCCTAATGTCTACTGGAAATCTATTATTCCGTCTGTCCTGTGAAAACCAGAAATCCACGTTCAGAAGACTTGAAAGTCTACTTAAGAAGCTTTGTAGCGCCGAATGCGCAGTTGTTTTTAACAAAACACGTATATATATTATAAATATATTATATATATATATATATGTATATATATATATATATATATATATATATGCAGAAAAAAAACCCACTGGGAAATAAGAAGCTTAGTCTGAACGTTTTCGTCTATTTAAGACATTATCAAGGAATACACAGTTACAGAGACAAAGGTGGATATATATACATAAAGTAAAAGACAAGCTAGGAACATGGGAAGTACACACAAGATGCTTCACAATCAGGTAGAGCCGATGTTTACATATACGGACGTTTGGTCCATGACGTTACGTCACCCCCGCTTAGTAGCACTTGGAGAAGTTCTTACAATTTCATCAATAACAAAATCATCAAGTTTAAATAATCCTAAATTTAAATTGATATTATGGTCAAAGGTTTGTTTAATATGACTGGATTCGATGATGTTTCTTTCTAATAAGGATCTACAAGAAATTATTACATTCGAATTATCCCAGTCAATAGGATGATTGTGGTCTATCCTGTCTATATAGCTATGCTATATAGCTTCTGAATTAAAATATCCAAAGCACTTAGTAAACACTTCTCATAAAATGGCTTACAAAACTTTCCATAACACCTCACACGTAAGAAAAATATTTGACAAAAAGAACCTTTTGGTTATTCCTTACAGTGAGAAATTAATTGGTCTGCCTAATATTCTCAAACAATTCAACATCAACTTGGTTTTCAAAAATAATACTATAGAAAGTAAGCTCATTAAAAATTCACCTGAAGCAAACGAGGGTTGTGTTTACTCTATTCCATGCCTTAAATGTAACAAATTTTATATCGGCCAAACTGGTAAAGACTTAAAAACTAGGATAAATCAGCACAAATACAGTGTAAGGAGTGGGCAAAGTTCCAGTGGCCTTTTTGTCCATGTAGGAGACCACAATCATCCTATTGACTGGGATAATTCGAATGTAATAATTTCTTGTAGATCCTTATTAGAAAGAAACATCATCGAATCCAGTCATATTAAACAAACCTTTGACCATAATATCAATTTAAGTTTAGGATTATTTAAACTTGATGATTTTGTTATTGATAAAATTGTAAGAACTTCTCCAAGTGCTACTAAGCGGGGGTGACGTAACGTCATGGACCAAACGTCCGGAATATGTAAACATCGGCTCTACCTGATTGTGAAGCATCTTGTGTGTACTTCCCATGTTCCTAGCTTGTCTTTTACTTTATGTATATATATCCACCTTTGTCTCTGTAACTGTGTATTCCTTGATAATGTCTTAAATAGACGAAAACGTTCGGACTAAGCTTCTTATTTCCCAGTGTTTTTTTTCTGCATATTATTTTCACGTGTGCCTTATGAATTACTGCAATATATATATACATATATATATATATATATATATGTATATATATATATGTATATATATATATATATATATATATATATATATTCTTTTTCTGTTTCATGTTATCCTGATATCTTTCAATGCAGGTAGAAGTAACGAACTTGGGTTGTACGGTTAACCGTTACAGGACATGATATATTTTTTCTATCGGATTTTTTTTTAATTTGTTGATACATTTTATCTATTCTCTTTTCGTTCATCTACTTTTTTTAATTATATGATTTATATTTGCAGTTGGCAAAGTAGGTCCGACAAATGGGCGATTTTTTTTTTATATCATAAGGTAGTGAAGTTGTGCATATATAATGTAACAATTATTCTTGAATGTAGTCTCTCAAATATAATCATCATTTAACACCCCGACTACTTTGTATAATTTCAGCATATAGTATTGTGAAAATAATATGTAATTATGTACATATATGCAACTTATTCTCCACTGTTTGTGACCGAAATATTCTAGAAACAACAACAAATGACGGTGCCGCAAGACAAAGAGAGGAAGAAAAGGAGAGAGAGAGAGAGAGATAGATAGATAGATAGAGAGAGAGAGAGAGAGAGAGAGAGAGAGAGGGAAGAGAGGGAGTGTGGTAGAAAAAAGAGCGAGGGAGGTAGAGAAAAAGATGGAGGGAGGTAGAGAAAGAAAGGGAGAGAGGTAGAGAAAGAGAGAGAGAGGTAGAGAAAGAGAGGGGAAGAAGTTGAGAAAAGGGGGTGAAAGAGAGATGGGGAGGTAGAGAGAAGGGGGAGATAGAGAGAGGGAGGGAAGAAGAGAGAGAAAGGGAGGTGAAGAGAAGGAGGGAGTTAGAGAGAGAGAAGGAGACAGAGAGAAATGAAGGTAGAGAGAGGCAGAAAGATAGAGGGAGAGAGATAGAGAGAGGGAGGGAGGTAGAGAGAGCAGGGAGGTAGAGAGAGCAGGGAAGTAGAGAGAGAGGGAGACAGGTAGAGAGAGGGAGACAGGTAGAGAGAGGGAGACAGGTAGACAGAGGGAGACAGGTGAAGAGGGGGAGACAGCAAGAGAGAGGGAGGCAGGTAGAGAGAAGGAGGTAGGTAGAGGGAGTGAGGTAGAGAGAGAGAGATAGAGGTAAACAGAGAGAGAGAGGGATGTAGAGAGAGAGAGGGAGGTAGAGGGAAAGAGGTAGCGGGAAGGAGAGGTAGAGAGAGGGAGGGACATAGAGAAAGGGAAGGAGGTAGAGAGAGGCAGAAAGATAGAGAGAGAGAAGGAGGTAGAGAGAGGGAGAGGTGTAGAGAGTGGGAGGGAGGTAGAAAGAGGAGGGAAGTAGAGAGAGGGAGACAGGTAGAGAGAGGGAGGGAGGTAGGTAGGTAGAGAGAGGGAGGTATATATAGAGGTATGTAGAGAGAGGGAGGGAGTTATAGAGAGGTAGAAAGTGGGAGGGAAGTAGAGAAAAGGAGAGAGAAGAGAGAGAGAAAGAACGATGAGAAGGCGAGAAGAGCAGGAGGAGAGGAGAGAGAGGAGAGAGGATAAGAGGGGAGGAGGAGACGAGAGAGAGAGGAGAGGAGGAGAGCGTAGAGAGAGGAGAGAGGAGTGAGAGTGAGACGGACTGTGGAACCGAGTGCCAGGAGGAGCGCAGAAGCGTGGAGAGAGAGGAGAGAGGGGAGGAGAGAGAGATGGTTGAGAGGAGATTGAGAGATTGGACGACTGGAAGGGGAGAGGAGAGAGAGAGACGAGACGAGAGGCAGAGATTAGAGTGCGACGGGTCGGATTGAACGAGTGGAGAGGGAAGATGAGATGAGAGAGATGATGAGGATTGACCGGGGATGAGAGCTTTAGAGAGAGAGATGAGAGAGAGGATGGAAAGGAACGGGAGAGTTAGAGAGAGGTGGTAGTAGAGAAAATAGAAAGGGGGAGGTTAGGGGAAAGGGGTAGGTTAGTAAGAGAGAGGGGGGGATACGGGCGGTAGAGAGAGGTAGTAGAGAGAGGGAGGGAGGGAGGTAAAGAGAGGGGGAGAGGTAGAGAGTGGGAGGGAGGTAGAGAGGAGAAAGTAGAGAGAGAGCGAGGGAGGGAGAGAGAAAGAGAGTGAATGAATGAGTGAGAGAGAGAGAGAGAGAGAGAGAGAGAGAGAGAGAGAGAGAGAGAGAGAGAGAGAGAAGAGGATGAGAGAGAGAGAGAGATAGAGAGAGACAGGCGAGCGAGAGAGGAGATGAACGAGAGAGAGAGACGAGAGAAGAGACTGAGAGGAGGAGAGCGTGAGAGAGAGAGAGAGTCTAGAGAGAAAGAAAAGAAAGATTATGAGAGAGAGAGAGAGAGATTAGAGAGAGAGAGAGAGAGGAAGAGAGAGGGATGAGGGAGAGAGAGAGCGAGAGAGAGACTGATGGAAGGATGAGAGGAGAAGAGTAGAGAGGAGGAGACGAGAGAGAACGAGAGAGAGTGGTATAGAGAGGAGAGAGAGAGAGGAGAGAGAGCGAGAGAGAGAAGGGAGGGAGGTAGAGAGAGGTAGTAGAGAAAGGGGGAGGTAGAGGGAGGTAGTAGAGAGAGGGGGGAGG
>NC_134796.1:17453895-17456395 GCF_046742065.1 Oratosquilla oratoria
TCTTGGGAGATAACCTATTAATTCCCCAAAGTTGGTCGAGTAACTGTTCACTGTTGATTTGTAACTATCGAAAGCAAATTTGCCAACTCTTATGGTTTAATATCTTAAATAACCCTATTGATATGTTAACTTGAAAGGGTTTGTTAGATTTTAAGAACTATTTTTCTTTACTGTCGAGAGTGGGTCTCAACGATCTATCAGTATTCCAAGTCTCTGCAGGGTATTGTACTACGCTGGGATATTAGCCCATTCCCTCAGCTGAAGAAAAAAAAATCACCTAAAAGCAGCTGGAATGAATGATACTCCTATCATACAATAAAGAAGTCTGTCGAGATAGGTTGCAGATGTATTCAATTCTCTTCCTAAGGAGAGGATAATCCCATAGTGGAATATTCCATGGCGATTAGCCAGGACAGATTTAGATATCGTATTGCCATATATATGGTTAGCATGAAGTAGATTTGCTTCTTTCTTGGACAAAGTAGCTTTCTCCCATAAAATGAATAGATAGATAGATGAAAACAATAACTTAGCAGAATGGGCTCATTTTTGTTTTAAAAAGTCACTAGACGACAAAAATGTACTGACTGTCGCAGTAGACGATTACCTAAAAACAATATAAAGGCATTTATTGTTTAATTAATCATAAATTTATTCATTTATATTTATTAGTATGTGTTACCAGAAACAAAGTAAAAATGTGAAAGCTTCGATCACAGTTAGGCATTTTCATGTACTCTCTCTCTCTCTCTCTCTCTCTCTCTCTCTCTCTCTCTCTCTCTCTCTCTCTCTCTCTCTCTCTCTCTCTCTCTCTCTCTCCTCTCTTTCTCTTCTCTCTCTCTCCTCTCCTCTCCCTCTCTTCTCTCTCCTCTCTCTCTCTCTCTCTCTCTCTCTCTCTCTCTCTCTCTCTCTC
Source organism: Oratosquilla oratoria (assembly GCF_046742065.1). Lineage (NCBI taxonomy): Eukaryota > Metazoa > Arthropoda > Malacostraca > Stomatopoda > Squillidae > Oratosquilla > Oratosquilla oratoria. The sequence continues at coordinate 17,454,809 of NC_134796.1, forward strand.
TCTCTCTCTCTATCTCTCTCTCTCTCTCAAATAATTCCAAGTCAGTTTTACCCAATTTTGCTACTTGGTAGTTAATTTAATTGAAATAATTTGTTTCAAGAGGGAATGCGCGAAAATAGGAGCTGTTGGAATCAGCTGACCGTAACATCACGCACAAATAATTTTGACATCATTGTAGTACCCAAGTCTTTTGTCAACGGTTGCCTACTTTCGAATTTTTTCCCTTCAATCTGCTGTAATAACAGGACAAAAATATATTCTTAGTTTATGTTTTTACATCACTGATGATGAGGAGGAAGAGGAAGAAGACGACGACGACGAAGAAGAAGAAGGAGAAGAAGAAGAAGAAGAAGAAGAAGAAGAAGAAGAAGAAGAAGAAGAAGAAGAAGAAGAAGAAGAAGAAGAAGAAGAAGAAGAAGAAGAAGAAGAAGAAGAAGAAGAAGAAGAAGAAGAAGAAGAAGAAGAAGAAGAAGAAGAAAGACGAAGACAAAGAAGAAATGAAGGCGAAGACAAAGAAGAAAGGAAGACAAAGAAGACGAAGAAGAAAAGAAGACAAAGAAGACGAAGAAGAAGAAAGCGAAGAAGACGAAGACGAAGAAAACGAAGACGAAGACGATGAAGATGAAGACGATGAAGATGAAGACGAAGACGATAAAAACGAAGACGATGAAGACAAAGACGAAGAAGATGAAGACGACGAAGACGACGAAGACGACGAAGACGACGAAGACGACGAAGACGACGAAGACGACGAAGACGACGAGGACGAAGACGAAGATGAAGGCAACCATCATCATCAATATCATCAACACTATCAATTTCAACAACAGCAACAATAACCAGCTTCTGCTGTCGGGTCGTCCTGTGACGTGGCGGGTAACATGGACGACGCTTTGCCTTCGAAGTACTGAGATGAGAAATGAGTTAATGACGTTCAGCGTGTTTCAAATGGGTGTGAGGTTTGACTTGGCTACCCTCTTTATTAGTGGAAACGGCCCTTGGCATATACATTTTCTCTCGTTTTATTATTCCTTTGGGTTTCTTTATAATATAAAACGTTGGAAAGAAATCTTGTGTGCGCAAACCCAACCATACATTTTCTTAGTTAACACTTTTGCTACCATAACTTAGTGGAAACGGCCCTTGACATATACATTTTATTTCGTTTTGTTGTTCCTTTGGGTTCTTTTATAATATAAAACGTTGGAAAGAAAATCTTGTGTGCCCATATCCAACCATACATTTTCTTAGTTATCACTTTTGCTACCATAACTTTCCTTAAAATCTCCCTTCCTCCCTTCCTTCCTCCCTTTTTCCCTCCATCCCTTCCTCTCTTCTTCCCTCCATCCCTTCTTCCCTCCCTCCCTTCCTCCCTCCCCTCCTACCTCGCTCCCTTTCTCTCCTCTTTTCCTCCTTTCCTCCCTTCTTTCCACCTCCCCCATTCCCTCAAGAGTCACGGAGAAGTTTGGATCGAAATGTATTATGTCCAGGATTGGGCCAGGTTTTACACGAGCACAAAATAATCCTACCACCTTCTGAGGCAGGATCTAATAAAGCGCTGGCAAGATATTGACGTGCTACCCCTTC
>NC_134796.1:17476395-17481395 GCF_046742065.1 Oratosquilla oratoria
TTACTGTGACTTGCCACAGAGTACTGATGACAATCCATCCCTCAGTGCGAAACTTTGTGGTGATGAGGATACCACGGGGACGCTGGTCTGCTCTCCTCTTCCTCACCAGCATGACCCGCCTTCACCCAGACATATCGGGACATTTCCCGGAAGATACACAGAAGGCCTGTGGGCACTAATGCAACAAAATGAGAGGTCGGGATGAACCTAATGGAGAGCAAAGCTTATGCAGAACGAGACGAAAAGATAAGTGGTAAGAAAAAGCTCTAAAACGTAATCAGTAAATCTCTAAGACGATTAGCAGTACCGGTTGAGGGCTGAGCGTCCCGGTTCAGGTCACTAGGGATAGAGAAGTTGAAGGTTAGTCTCACCGGCTCGACCAGTGAGCGAGGACGAGAGAAAAAGACTGGTGATCAAAAAGATGCACTGATTCTTTTTATCAATTCTTCAAATTCATGTCCAAAAGAAGCAGTTATTTTTCACTCTCACCACATATACACCCACTAAATGTATACAAACTTTGGCAAACAATATTATCATTTTTCTTCATAGCTCTTGTCTTTCCCATATATGTACGTATATATGTTTGTATGCTTGTATATAGGTATGTATGTTTGTATGTACGTATATATAGGATGTGTGCATGTAACTATGTATGTACGTTTGTATGTTTATATGTTTTTTGTATTCATAAATATATATATGTATGTATGTATGTATTTATGTACGTATGTATGCATTTATGTAGTATGTTTGTTTGTATGTATTTATGTACGTATGTTAGTATGTATGTATATATGTACGAATGTGTGTATTTATACATACATTTATTTTACATATAATACGCAAACAAACAATATATGCGAATGAGTAGGGAGCGCTGCAGAAAAGTGCTATGAGATATCCAATTGTCTTTTCTTTTTACAGAAAACAATAATGTTTTCCCAAGTTTGTTGATAGCATCATGTCTAACGTTAACAACGTTGAAATAAGACGATATCCGTACGATGGACATAATGTTTGTAAATTGTCTGACACATTTTTTTTAGCTTTAATCCTTCCCTAGACAAACTGTATCCAATTTGCAACCGTTACTCGTTCTTTATCCTACAATAGAATTCCAACAGCTATTCAATCTCTCACCCCTTCGCATGTACGTACATGCCAACCCTCTCGATTATGTTTACACGTACATGAAAATATGCACATACACGCACACGCACACACATGTATGCACGCACGCAAACGCAATACACTCACGCACGCACATACATACGCGCACACGTGCACACGTACACACACATACATACACGCACGCACACACACACACACACACACACACACACACACACACACACACACACACACACACACACACACACACACACACACACACACACACACACACACACACACGCACGCACACACGCACACACACGCACACATACACACGCACACACACACACACACACACACACACACACACACACACACACACACACACACACACACACACACACACATACACACACACACACACACACACACATGCACAATTCAAATACGCACACAAGCATCCCTCTCCCGATCAGCTCTCTAGGTCCGCCGAACACGAGCACACACAGACAAACACACACCGCCCACTGAGAACCTTCCTCTCCCCCATGCCCTCTGGAACCCTCCGATTTAAGCCGAGTCAATTTCGAATACTGCTCAAATATGTATCTCTTCATTGTGAAAGCACATATAGTCTCGTTTTCCGACCCGATCATTTCCATTTCCTATGTAAGCTTTTTGTATGGTTTTCTTTCATTTCTTCCACTTAGCTTAAAATGTTGAAAGACTTGCCAGCACCACCTCTGCCCTTTCCGCCAGTTGATCTTGGACCTCTTCGATTCACTTCATTGACCAACAAATCCGTTCAACTTGCTCGCACGCCCAATCTCTGCTGTCATCAGGTAACTTGTTCAAAATTTACTGTGGTCTTGCAGACCACATTTGGATCATTTTTGTTTATGAATAATTACGATGTTCAGGACTTAAGCGCGGTTTACACGTGCAATGTTTTGGTACCAAGTTTCCGTTTTCTCGGCAATTTTTTCCTTGTTTGCTGATGTAAGCCGCGTTTCACACGATCAAAGCGAGGGAAAAGCTGCTGAGAAAATGGAAACTTGGTACTGAATTATTGATCATGTAAACCGCGCAGAAGTGTAAGGAATCAATGATATACCATTATTCAGCATTATTCAATTTGTTGTTATCATTCTGTAATATAAAATTCTTATAATGGAGGTAGTTTGCACACTAAAATGTAAAAACTCCAGGTAGATCGCACGTTAAAGTGTAAAAAGGCCAGGTAGACCGCACGCTAAAGTGTAAAAATGCAGGTAGACCGCACTCTAATCTGTAAGAGTGCAGGTAGATCGCACACTAAAATGTAAATGACGTGGTAGACCGTATCCTGAAGTGGCACCCAATATGCATTCGAACCCTCCCTCTGCAGGTGACACACAAAGCTTCTATTTTCTAGGTGACATGGTACGGTTCTCCTATTCCAGGTGATATTCTGACACTCTTTCATTCCAGTCAACACCCTAAAGCTCTCCTCTTCCAGATAATACATTGAACTTTGTTCTTTTACATGACAACTGTCAATAAGAACTAGTTTATTATCAACAGAGTGGTTAACGAATAGAATAGACTTAATAACCATGTATTGAGCGCTAAAACAATGTGTTCTTTTAAGAAAAGATAAAACAATTTTATGGATAGGAATATCAGGTGGTTAAGGACATTGAACTGTCTGGTGTAGGCCTTATGGTCTTTTGCAGTCCCCTCCTTTCTTATGCTCTTATGCAACATTCTCAAGAATTAGTAATGTAAATGACACGACAAAGTTTTCTTCTTCTGAGTGACATGCCACAGTTCTCTGCTGCAGATCATATCTATGTATTTCCCTCTCGGGTAACAGACGTTTGTGATTTCCCTTCCCGCTGACACAGGTTAAAGGTCTTCTCGCTCGAATAACACACACAAACTTTCTTCCCCTTCGACAAACACACACTCAAGCTATTTTCTTCCAGGTCAGACACGCCCATTTTTCCTCTCAACACACACACACACACACACACACACACACACACACACACACACACACACACACACACACACACACACACACACACACACACACACACACACACACACACACACACACACACACACACACACTAACACACACACACACACACACACACACACACACACACACACACACACACACACACACACACACACACACACACACACACACACACACACACACACACACACACACACACACACACACACACACACACACACACACACACACACACACACACACACACACACACACGCACACACGCACACACACACACACACACACACACGCACACACACACCTTATCCTTTTCCAACCAACACACATAAAGTTTTCTCTCCAAGGTCTTTCATAACCTAGTGCAACTTCTCAAGGTGCTCCTTGCCCTTACGCTTTACTATTCTATGCGTTTTACTTCATGAAAATGACAAGGCTAGTACGTCTCTTTCATTAGACCTCCTTCATCAATCACGCCCCATTATATCGAATCAAATACAGGTTTCTTGAAAACATCTATCCCATACTACTTCTTTTGTATCCTGGACATGTGCATATCACCCCTCTATCTTTAATTATAATATGAAATGATCATTTAGATCTATTTGCAATTGAATGATGAAAATAAACAGGAACTGTATAAATGCATTTTGTTCTTCAAGTTGGTTGCTGGAAACAATAACAAAACTAACTGTATTAAAAGGCAAATTTAGATATCAGATACGAGATATCTAAATGTGTGTGTGTGTGTGTGTGTGTGTGTGTGTGTGTGTGTGTGTGTGTGTGTGTGTGTGTGTGTGTGTGTGTGTGTGTGTGTGTGTGTGTGTGTGTGTGTGTGTGTGTGTGTGTGTGTGTGTGTGTGTGTGTGTGTGTGTGTGTGTGTGTGTGTAAACACATACATGACAGAATTGAATAGACACAAAAAAAATGTATTTCTGCTCTTATCTAATGCTTAATGTTATTCTAAAATGTTATAGTTACCTAGATATATGTTTCAGATTACATCCAAGATTAATCAAGCATCCCACGAAACACAGGAGTAGTGGACCTATCTCAATTTCACTGAGGTCGTATTGTGGGTCAGCATGAAGGTAGACTTAATCAACGCAAAATATCTGAAAATCTTTCAATATTCTACTGTAAATAGAGTGATCGTACAATTCACCAGAGAGGGCAAGAAGGGCACAAAACCTCATTCAGGTCCTCCTGGGCCCTCAGAAATAACCTTGCGTCTTTGTTAAAAGAAATGTCGAAGGGGATCCACGTTGCAAGGCATCTGACATAGCATCATAAGCTGATGTCAGTCCCAGGACAGCTGTCAGGTATCTCCTCAAGCTGGGATACTATGGCAGAGCTGTAAGAAGGAAACCAATCCTTCGTCCAGCGAATATCAAACGCAGAAAGGATTGGGCTGTTGAGATGGAGGAGAGACCTGTGGCCTATTGGAGCATTGCCATTTTCTCTGATGAGTCACGATTCCCATTATTTCCTGACAGTGGAATAGTGTGGGTCTGGAGACTATATAGCCAAGAGTTTGACCTCAAAAGACCGCAGTCAACAGTAAAACATGGGGGCATTTCAATAGTGGTGTGGGGTGCAATTTCGAGTGATGGTTGATCAGAGCTTGTGGAGTGTCAAGGAAACATCAATACAGGCAAAAATGTTTCTATATTAAAGGAAGGACTCATTCCAATATTCTCCAGTGGAAGAATGAGTAAAAATATCTTCCTATGTAAGTAAGATGGAGATACTTGTCACACTGCTCAAGCAACACAAAATTATTTGAGCCAAAATGGGATCAGGAAACTTCCATGGCCAAGTCAGTCCTAGTACATGAACCCTATTGAGCACCTCTGGGGGC
>NC_134796.1:17486395-17498895 GCF_046742065.1 Oratosquilla oratoria
AGCATGTATATCCTTAACTCTTCTTATTACATTTCTGTTTGTCACTACAAATTCCATTAACGCTCTATCTATCACCCTTCCATCCACCACCATATCCTTAACTCTTCTTATTACATTCCTGTTCACCACTACAAATTCCATTAACGCTCTATCTATCACCCTTCCATCCACCACCCTATCTTATGTGTATTTATGCTTGACTTTCTTCCTAAACACTGTATTTGCTATCATCAACTCTCTAGACACATCTCCACCATCAACTCTCCACTACGATTCTTTCCCGGAACTCTACATTTCCCAGCCACTCCGTTTATTGGTTCATTTCCTACCCTAGCATTTAAGTCTCTCAATACTACAACATTTACGTTTCTCCCTAATCCCTCTATGCACTCATTTAAATCTATCCAAAAAGCCTCCCTTTCTTCTACACTCTTCTCACTACCAGGCCCATATGCACTTACAATACCCACATCTTTCCCAGTTTCACCTTCATCCACATTAACCTTCAAGAAACCCCCTTCCACTCTATTACACGTTTACTTATCTCTTCACTTACTAGTATAACCATCACTTCTTTCCCTCGCCCTCTCTTCATTCCTCAGAACCTCCCACCTACACTCCCAAACTCACACTCGCCCCTCCCTCTCAACTTAGTTTCACTCAAAGCCAACACATCCATATTTCTTCTCACAAACATACTACCTATCTCTTCCCTATTACTCTCATCCACGCACATTAAAAGACCCAAACCTTAGGGTACTGTTTAAAAAACTCCTAGACCTTCTTCTGCCTTTGCTTTTTTTTTAGGAGTGTCCCCTGTGGGGCTACAGGGAGAAGGATGCCTAGTCCTAATCCCCGTCCCGATTTTCTCGCTTCTTACGATTCAAGTGGGAAGACTTGGTAGCAGCATTCTATCCCCCAGAGAAATGGTACAGGGCAGTAACATGGCGTTGGGGACAGCATAACGGAGGGACAGTCGCACTATAATAAAAGTGTCATTATTTCTCTGTGAACAGAGTCCTCCTCTATCACAGACAAAATTATGTGTGGTTCTGGTCCGAAGGGTCGCCCCATATAGACCCTAAAGTATCAACTGCATGCTACTTTGCCAAAGTAACATGCAGCCAATACCCCAGGGGGGTGGGCTTGTGTTTGCCCACCCCCCTGAAATGAGATCTACTGTGAGAAATATTGAAAATCTCAGTAAGAAGATTAATCAGTATCAAAATGCTGTAGTGTTTAACACGGTGTGTATTAATGAGAATCTGTGCCCGAAATATACCATATATATATATATATGTATATGTATATATATATAATGTATATATATGTATATATATATATATATATATATATATATATATATATATATATATATATATATATATGGCAAGAGTGGTATAGGTAAATTCCAGGAAGGAGCAGAAGTATTTTATTCTCTAACGTTTCGACAGAGTCTTCTTCAGAGAGATAATAGTACAGGCAAATTGGAATACATTGTCTATATACTAAGCGGGTCATCTCACAGGTCGCCTTGGGATAGAGTCCGCCGTTTGTGCCCCCTCGATGATTAATCTTGCTGTTGTGTGTGCCACCGGGTCTCATACAAATACTGAAAAATAAAGCCAAACAAATATGGAGAAGAAAAGACACAGTTACAGAAGAGCAGAGGAAAGAAAAATATTTTTTAGTGGTTCCTTACTCCTCGAGAGGAGAATTAGTTTCCAAATTTCTAGCGAGAATAGGGATGAAAGTCGTACACTCTTCAGGACAGAAAACACGGGACATTTTATCCAGTAACCAACACACGGAAGAGAAAAACGAAAAGAGCGTGGTTTACAAAATTCCATGTGGTGGATGTGAGGCAGCTTATTTTGGAGAAACTTCAAGAGGAATAACAAAAAGATTATACGAACACAAGAATGACATGCGACACCACAGGACATCTAATTCTCTAGTAGTACACGCTACACAACACGGACATATGCCTAATTGGAACAACACCAAAATCCTACACACCGGTATGAAAAAGACGACAAGAAAAACTATTGAAGCTGCATATATTAATAATTTTAAATCAACCAATCATAGAGAAGGATTTGTAAATTTGGCACACACAACAGCAAGATTAATCATCGAGGGGGCACAAACGGCGGACTCTATCCCAAGGCGACCTGTGAGATGACCCGCTTAGTATATAGACAATGTATTCCAATTTGCCTGTACTATTATCTCTCTGAAGAAGACTCTGTCGAAACGTTAGAGAATAAAATACTTCTGCTCCTTCCTGGAATTTACCTATACCACTCTTGCCATACATTTGTCTTTTCTCTTGTCAAAATATCGATATATATATATATATATATATATATATATATATATATATATATATATATATATATATATATCTTTTGGAAATGTATTTATTTCTATTATTGATTGACCCTTTTGTTTCTTTTTTTGTGAAAAGAAAACCTGACTGAGTAAGTCCAAAGATGAACTGAACTGACAGCCACTCATTTAGAAGGCTACGTGTTATCTCAGTCGGAGTGAAATTCTTCATTATAATTTCAACACGGATTTGATTGCGGAGGATTATCCATCAGTTGATTAAATTTACTCGACTTTGCTTTCAGAGTTAACCAAATTAAGTTAACCGGAATAGGTTAAACGCTGTCCAATAGGATGTACTTCGGCAGTCAAGGAGCTGTTATGGAGGTGGCAAGCAAGTTTTATATTCTTGCAGTCGTAAAAAATTGCTTGGAAGCAGCGTCGAAACATTAGACATATTCTACTCTGAAGAGCATTAACTACTTTTCATTCACACACACACACACACACACATATATATATATATATATATATATATATATATGTAGTGTTGAGAACTGGATACTTGTTTCTTTCTTATAATAAGGCACCACTAAAGTATGTTTTTGCCCAAAATAAGGTAGTTATTTCAGTCAGGAATAAAATCTGTTTCAACCGTCCATCTAGAAAAGTATTTGAAGTGGAGATCAACCTTGAGCCTCATTAGACGAACATGAAGCCCAAGTAGGTGGGTGAGAACACGCCAGGAGCCGCGTAGCTGCGGCCAAAGACACCACCTTTATCCGATGCCCTTAGACTCTTGAGGCCGTTAACAGTCACTGATGTAAATCGCAAAAGAGTGCGGGATTCAAACTCACAATTAAGTGAATGCGAGGCCAGCACAATTTCTATGACGCACCCAGAGCATAGGGCAGGGGTTCTCATTAGGGGTGAAATTCACCCCCAGGGGGGAATTTTGGGTTTTCTGGGGGTGAATTGTGACCACAGTCATTTTACGCGGTGAGGAAAGCAGTTATAGGTTTTGGCCTAACTGGCCTGTCACCTGGGCTGGAATTATACTAATATGGGAAAAATATATACAAATTTGGAAAAAATAAAAGGGTTTTAGTAATATTTGCATATCATTTAGAATGCACTTTTTGAAACAGGCAATCTTGGAAAGGAGGGGGGGGAATGACATTCAGACAAATGGTGAAAGGGGTGAATGGGCCAAGTAAGGCTGAGAACCCTTGGCATAGGGGATAAAATCTTTAATGACTTCCTATTCCTTTATATCTATGACTGAGCCAGTTTCGCACCAAGTAACATTATTTCTTATTTTTAACTATTCATGTTTTTTTCTCAGAAGCCTACCATGAGGTACTTTGTCAAAGAATTTCATTAAGCTGAGATAAATTATTACAAAAGATTTATGTGAGTTGTGTTGTTGGAATAAATCGCCACAGGAAACCAATACATTAGTTACGTGGAATCTATTACAATCTTCCTGAGAACAATTTGTTATCTCTGATATATTTCACTGCTCCTGTCTCTAATTATTAACTTCATTAAAGTACCGAATAGGGAAGTACACATGATAGCTCGGTTATGAAAAACAAAATATCAACTTATTTTTTTGAAAGATTGATGTTTGCTGTCTTCCTTTCTTTTGAAGGTCTGTCGAAATTGTATTATTTTTCTTTTATTTCCGGAGAGGCTTCCTTTGAGCATTTTATCCTAATTCATTATGTTAATTATTCTTTATCCATTCATTTACTCATTTGCTTGTTTAATTATTTTATATTTTATATTTTCTTGAGGAGAGGGTCTTTTTTAGATCTTTGGAAGTAGATAAAAGATACTTTAGTGATATTATATCGTAGGTAGACTTAATTCTTTTCTACTTTATTAACGATTTTAGAAGTTCTGGTCTAAACTAACGGTATAATGAATGTACACTAGCCACTTGTTAAAGAAATTATTCATTTTCATTCGTGAGTTGGTACTCACTATACTTTAAAAGTTTATTTATCATATATATATTTTTTTCATATTGGCCTGAATTTCAACAGATGATATCGACCACTCTTTTCTTGGAAATCCGAGCACCAAGGCCAATGGTGATGACATCGTCTGCAGCTAGGTGTCTACTAGCGTGACCTTCTCGCTACATTGCCACCGGAGATGAATACCGTATATAATAATAAAATAGTAAAATGATAAAATAATGAAATAATAAAATAGAATTAAGAATAAATAAATTAAGAATAAATCAATTAATAAATAATGATTAGTAAATTAATAAATAAAGAATAAATAAACTAAGAATAAGAAATAATAAAAAAAACAGATAACAAATAATAAACAATAAATTATAGATAATATCAACAAATAACGAATTATAGTTTGTGAAGAATAAATGATAAATAATGAATAATTTATCTATATATCAAGGGTTTCCTCCACATAAGGGAGGTTGTATAGACACGGTAAAGGAAACATGGACTGGAGGTGAAGCTTTATTCCTGACGTTTCGTCTAACGACTTTCTCAAAGGAATGAGCATACTAGAAACATACAGAGATTATAAACCCGCATTATGGCTCAAGGGGGTGTGCGAGCGTATAGCGCTGCGTCCTGATTGGCCCGCTGAGACAGCCAATCACGAAGCGCTATATTCGCTGAAGATTTGGCCCAGGTGAAGCTCCCAGCCTTATTGTTGATATTCGGACGAGTGGTGATGTACGCAGCTTCTATAGATTTTCTGATCTTCTTATCCATACCTTCGTGTAGAATCTCGGCTCGGTTCCATTGTGGGAGGTGCCCAGAATCGTCAACATGCACCACCATTGCGTTGGTGAGTCTATGGTGACGGAGGTCGGCCTTATGCTCCCTGATTCTAGTGTTAAGGCCCCTCTTAGTCTCTCCGTAGTATGCTTTATCGCATGATGTGCATGGGATCTTATATACGACGCTGTCTTCTCTCCCCCTCATCTTAGTCCCGCTTTTTATCATGTCACCAATCTTCGTTCCCGATGTTACGGCTGCTTTTACTTCCGTGCTCCTGAGCATTCTAATAATGTCTCCTACCTTCTCAGAGTTAGGAAGCGCCATGTATGAATCAGGGAGCATAAGGCCGACCTCCGTCACCATAGACTCACCAACGCAATGGTGGTGCAAGTTGACGATTCTGGGCACCTCCCACAATGGAACCGAGCCGAGATTCTACACGAAGGTATGGATAAGAAGATCAGAAAATCTATAGAAGCTGCGTACATCACCACTCGTCCGAATATCAACAATAAGGCTGGGAGCTTCACCTGGGCCAAATCTTCAGCGAATATAGCGCTTCGTGATTGGCTGTCTCAGCGGGCCAATCAGGACGCAGCGCTATACGCTCGCACACCCCCTTGAGCCATAATGCGGGTTTATAATCTCTGTATGTTTCTAGTATGCTCATTCCTTTGAGAAAGTCGTTAGACGAAACGTCAGGAATAAAGCTTCACCTCCAGTCCATGTTTCCTTTACCGTGTCTATACAACTTGTTCACATGGATTTTCATAAGGGAGGTTATCAAGTTAAAAGTACACACCTACTCCCACGTATTCCACTCCCTTTCACCACCCTTGTTACCCTCTTAGCACCTCGTGGATGAAGGATTATCCCTGTCTCCTGCCCACTGTTCGGGTTTTAAGCACTACAGCAAGACGACACGGCATATCCTGTCCATCCCCTCATGCAGAAAATAAAAAGACCGGTAGAAATTCTTTCGAGTTGCGTCAAATTATCATCCATACATAACCATTCTCCACTCGTCACTATCTCCTGCCTTCTCCCTTCCTTGTTCAATAATCATTCTCCTCTTGCTGAAAGAAATGATAGATGATAAATGATAAATAATAGATAACAAATAGTAAATAGACAGATGATAAAATAATAGATATGGTTTAATGCGACAAAAAGTTAACCTAACTCGTTTATTTTTTTCGTTAGAGATTTTTCACAGTATTCCGTTGTATTCCAATCAAACTCCAAAATTCTAAGATAGCTTATCTGTCTTTGTAGACACTGATAAATTGCACTGTCGTTGCAATCTTCATGCAATTCTGTACCTCACAATCAAGTATAAGATGACAAAATGTAGAAATGGGGGTGAATATCATGTAGCACTGTTTATTCGCATATCGAGGAACATTATAGTCCTTGGAGAAATTTGAAATCCGGCTGTGTTCCTTAAGACAAGATATAAGTTTTATTCAGTAATTATGAAAAGTCACTGCTTAAAGCTTTATCGTATTTTTCAATTTTATGCAAATATATTTAATTTTCTATTTACATTAGTTTAATACAATGAAGACTGTAAAAATATACCCCCATGAGATTTTTTATGGCTCAGTGTTTAAAAAGTTTAGCGAGTTTTTATTTCATTCTTGGTTTAATGCTGTTCAAAGGTTGTGTTCATTTGTTGGTGTCATACGCCACCCAGAAACTTGAATGAACAGAAAAACCTTTTAATGTTTTACTTGTTCTTTCGTTAATCTTAGTGTTCTCGTATGTTATAAACTTATCGTTCCTAACTTCTCGGTATGGACTTCTTCTGTCATTTGAGGCTGATGAACAATGTTTTTCGTTGTGTTGACTTTCTTTGGAGTAGGAACATGATATGTGGTCTTGGGCATTTGCACTGTCATTACCTTCTGAATATAATAGCTAGTGTTATTTGTTTGTGTCTTCTAGACTGCGCGGGTGTTCATTAAAATAGGTCTCGCTTTCGCTGCACCCAGTGAGATGTCGGTCATTCTGATCCTGATGATTTATTTCCTCGTTTCTTTCTGATGTGTTGTTGTGATGCATACTTTCCAGGTTTATTTTTCAGTGTCCCGTTTGTCTTGGCTTGATGTTTATTTGATGATATTCCTTTTATTTGATCATATGCATATATATATATATATATATATATATATATATATATACATATATATACATATATATATATATATATATATATATATATATGTGTGTGTGTGTGTGTGTGTGTGTGTGTGTGTGTGTGTGTGTGTGTGTGTGTGTGTGTGTGTGTGTGTGTGTGTGTGTGTGTGTGTGTGTGTGTGTGTGTGTGTGTGTGTGTGTGTGTATGTGTGTGTGTGTATGTATATGTATATATATATATATATATATATATATATATATATATTCTTATTGCCATCTTCCCTCATATTTCATTTTATTATATTCTATCATTTTCTTTTCTTTTATTTGTTTATTCAAAATGTCCATGTATTTATTTTTTCTTTCATTGCACTCTTTGCTTTGTACATTTTTTACCTTTACATATGTCGTGGTTACACGACTGATTTATTAATGACATTAATTAATTATGTGATGTCACATTTGGAAGTTTTTATACTCTATTCGATTTAGAAAGTGAGTTTTCTATCGCATAGATAAGATCGTGTGGTACTATAATGAGTGTACAGTACAAGATGAATAGGTCAATCAAAATAGGTTTTCAATTAAAGGGGTGATATTTTATTCTAATCTCGGTAGAATATTTAAACTTGGACTGTCTAATTCATAGAACAAATACTAATGTACTCGTACGTCTCACCACACCTATGTCCTCCTAAATTTGCACATTGAAATCATGCGGAGCTTTATATGGTAAGTTACAACCGAACATTTTTCAAACTAACAACTGCGTAATTATCATCATTAAAAATTTTATCAGCCACAAGTTGTGCAAATATAATTGCTGTCCTACTGGTCATATTCCATGTACTAAAAACCACTTCCATCGTAAAACAACTAAAGTATAAAACAGAGGATATATATATGTATAAATTTGTATTTGTATGTTTACGTTCAGGAGGTTTGGTAATGACGGTAGTTGCTTGAACGTATAAACACTCTTGCGGCAGATATCCCCTTGGGATCTGTGGGAGGTGCACATATCTTGTTCGAACATTTACGACATGAGCGAATCTTTTATGACCTAATAGATTTATTCGTATCGTAAATGCTCGACGAGGGAAAATACGCTTGCTGCAGCTTCGCAGAAGGATCCAGCCACTGTAATGCTTAAAACTGAGGCCCGCTAAACTTGTGCTTATTGATTGAAATTGAAAATTTAACGATTATCATTACTTGCATGAGTCCTTATATTTTGTGTATGTTCGGGTCATGTGTTCTTTCCTTGGTGTGTACAGAAAATCTATTTGGATTTTTTTTTTCTTAATTGACAGGAGCAAAGGGCTTAATCGGGACAATTTTCATCTCAGCCTGGCTATCTTACATCTCATTTTGATAAAATCGTATGATATTACCTGTTGTTTTTTCCTACGAAAGTTTCAGAGTTGGAAGATTAGAAAAAATGTGGTTGTGGTGCGGTCAACTAGCATGTGAGGAAGGACAGGCCAAATTCTAGTGTCAGCTGCTAGGAAGCCTCCAAAGTCCTAATTACAAAAGCCCTTACCTTCCAGGAAGGAACCCTTCTTTTACCACAGATCCCTTCCCCTCCACGGAAGTCCTTTTTTCCTACCTTCCACCACTGAAGCCCTTCCTTCCACCACAGAAGGTCCCCTTCCATCACGGATGGTCCTCTCTTCTCATCTATCACACAACTGAAGGAAGATGAATAACTTTACCTCTTTTAGTCAATTGGCAATATGCATGGTTAGTAATAGGCGCGGAGCAAATGTTTCAAACGCTGGGTATATGTGCACACTTGGATGACGAATGTACTTGTAATGAAAAGTTAATAACATTTTGTTTTTCACCCCCTCCATATAGTTTCCGCCTTAAAGTACGTTCTACCGT
This sequence comes from Oratosquilla oratoria, assembly GCF_046742065.1. Lineage (NCBI taxonomy): Eukaryota > Metazoa > Arthropoda > Malacostraca > Stomatopoda > Squillidae > Oratosquilla > Oratosquilla oratoria. Next base: position 17,495,521 of record NC_134796.1, read on the forward strand.
TCACGGCTCAATGAGGAGCGTCAAACGATTGTTAAGAGTACTAATGATTTATTTTTGAATGGGGTTGTTCTGATAAACAAATCGTTTGGTGTGAGCTAGAATAGCATACAGCATAAACAGAAATGCGTTAAGTAAGATGGCCTTGAAATATGACCACAGTGACTGGAACATTCCTCGAACTCTCACATAGATCTCTCTGAAGAGAAACGTTGAACTCTTGTTTTTGTTGTCCTCGTGTGTGACTTTCTATGTCTTTGGGTTACAGTAGTCTGAGGTGAGCAGTCGCCAGTTGTCAACCCTTCTTGAGTGACAAGGTGGAGGAAATACGGCCGGGGACCGAGTGTCAGTACCTAAGGGCTGCACCTCTAGATAGAGCTGAAAATGGTGATTGTTTTTTAAGACAAATGACAGAGAGGTGATTCTCTTTGACGTCTGTCTCATGCGACGCTAGTAGATACGAGATGATGAATGCTGGGGGTGGCGCTATATTACCTTAAAGGATAGAAGCGCTGGGAAGACTTTAGTTAACAAAATGTAATACTGTGATTTAGTCTCACAGAAACTGTGTATGTAAGGCTGTAAGAGATGTGATTATGTAAAAAGAAATAGAAAGATAGAATGTACCACGATATAGTATAATTGTTTGAAGCAACCCAATTCGCTCCCAAAAAGATGAATGAAATCACCTGGTGATAGCCGGGGAGAAATATCTCCCATAACGGAATGGGTGAAGTCTGTTCAAGAGTAGGAGGGAGTGTCACGCTATTATAGACTTAGCTTCTTCAATACTTGTTATTATTATCACTATTCTTGTCAAATTTGGTCCTGAGGCTAGGAGATTTTATACAAATAAAAAGATAGATTCTGGTTTGAAGTAAGTCTATTTGATGAGAAGCCCTTCCCCAGCTCCTTCTTATACCAAAGTATGCCACGTAGATATATGAAATAAATTGACACTGAACAAAATTCATGAATAGGTTACAGTGCTGAAGTGCTGAAGGTGTTATCCTTGGTCATCGAGGACGGCAAGCGGAGACGACGAAGGCGTTGGTGAGAGAAGCAAAGGGAAAACGGGGATGAAGAGGAGGAGGAGGAGGAAGAGGAGGAAGAGGAGGAGGAGGAGGAGGAGGTGGAGGAGGAGGAGTAGGGAGGAAATTGAGAAAATGCATCAGATGAAAAGGAGAAGCAGAATGAGAGAGGTTCAGGGAGGTTAGAGAGAAAATATATAGAATAAAGAAGGAAAAAAAAGGAATGAAGACTTGTAAAGGATTTTTTTTTTTTTTGTAATGGAAGAGGGAAGTAAGATGAGATGAAAAGATCAAGTAAGTTGAGGAAATAGGTAAAATGAAAAGAGGAAGTAGGAGGGAAAAGCACGGGTAAGAAAAAGAGAAAATTTACAAAATGAGAAAGGGTAGAAGATGAAACGCAGAATATGAAGGGAGACATAAAGGAAATACGTGGAGCACGGAGGAGATAAGAGCCAGGACGTGGACAAAAAAAAAAAAAAAGATGAATAAGCAAGAAATATTCATGAAGGAAGAGGTAAAAAGCGAAATATCGGAGAAAGAGAAAAGGAGAGGGAAAAGAGAGGGTCTCTCTTTTAGAAAGAATAAGTAGGAAGAAAGTCGAGGGGGATAACGGAAAGAGGGAAAGATAATGATATGAGAAACGTTGAAAGAAGTTGTAATGAATGGGGGAGGAGAAGGCGAAGATGAAGATTATGATGCATATATGGGGAAAAGGAAAGAAGGGAATAAAATATCAAGCTAAGATTATTTGAAAATATATACAGACAGAGGGTCAATCGACAGACAAAGAAAGACAGGTAAACAGGCGGATGGTCAGGAAGGTAATCGAGTAGGTAGGCAAACAATCCGGCTCTTACCTAGCCAGATAGGGAAGCAGGCAAAGAGGCAGAAAAGCTAGTGGGTAGCAGACGTTTAAGCTGACAGACAAGTAGTCAGATAGATATGCATAGATCAATGTGAACAGACATTTAAATTGAAAGGTAGGTGAATATACAAGAAGGTAGTGTAGCGAATAAGCTAGTATTCATGTAGAAAGGAAGTCAGGCAGGTAAGCAGGGATCAGGCAAACTGGTAAGAAAGTAGGTAGACAAACAGGTAAGCAAGCAGGCAGACAAAAAATAGAATAAAATAAAGAAAAAGATAACATAGGTACGGTGAAATATATATATAGACATATATATATATATGTATATATATATATATATATATATATATACATATATATATATATATATATATATATATATATATATATATATATATATATATATATATATATAGGTACACAGGAGAGAGAGAGGGGGGGGGTGTCAGGAAGCGGAGTAGTCAGACAGGGATGAAGGTGCACTTACTGAGGGAGAGGAAAAGAGAAAGAGTGGTGTGAGGAATGTTGGGGGAGGGGGAGGCAGAAAGAGGGCGATTTAGGTCGTGGGCCAGTAGGAGGCGGTAGAGGGTTGAATAGGGACTTAAATAAAAAAGATGCATGTAAATGAAGAAGGTAGGAGGAAGGAAGAGCAATAGAAAGAGGAGGAATAGGAAGATGAGGAATATGGGTACTAGGAGGAAGAGGAAGAAGAGGAATAGGAAGAGGAAGGGTAAGAGCAATAGGAGGAAGAGGAAGGAGTTTGTACTGGTGTCAAGTATTACACAACGTTAATAGTGACTGCATGGAAAGTTTCTTTAAATAGACAGTAAATAGTTCGTGAGAGTAATGTAGAGGTTACCTTAATTTGGTTTTAGTGTCTTTGCTTTCATAACGTTCCTAAGTCTCAGAAAAATCATCTGGCCTTGTCCCCCAAGGATACCATCTGTAAGGCGGTTCTTAGCATCGGCCGGGTCAAAAGTTTCTCTCAAACCCAGATGTCTGTTGGTGGCGTAATGGGAAGCGTGTTGGCCACGCATTTACTTAGTTATGGGTTCGAATTCCGCAGTCAAGTCATCTCTAATACCTAGCAGTGACTGTTACCTGACCCAACAGTCCCTGAACCGCATAATAGGGAAAAGTGACGGCTTCGGCTGTAGCTACGCACCTTCTTGACCTCTTGACGTCCACTAAGCTGAAGTAAATCGCTTGGTGTTCGCCAGAATAAAATTTAAGAAATCAGATTAAGATTTGTAATTTGCATTATTTCTATTGCTTTGTTAATTTCATAGATGAACATGGAAATATTTAACACATTCACAGTCTAGGATGCACTATGTAGCAGAATTAAGTAGGTTGGTATTAGCGAGAATAAAACAAGTGTATCACGGTATGCATGTTATTATTATTTTTTTTCTTGATGATATTACTACAGTAAAACCTCTGCTCTCGAACGTCTCACAAATCGAACAAATCTGTTCTCAG
>NC_134796.1:17511395-17516395 GCF_046742065.1 Oratosquilla oratoria
ACACTGATAGCTTGCTAACAAATATACAGTTATGAAATACAGTAGATTGGTAAGCTGCACAGCTGAATGATTCTTTAATAACTGGGAGAAACAAACAAATATACAAGAATAAGATACAGAATAAAAGATTAGAAAATGTACTTATGGTTAATAGATATACATAAATCCCCAAGTGGGGAGAGAGTTTGCGTTTAAATAAAATAGTATAAAATGTGGCAAAAAGAAAAAGAATACGTATATATATACTAATTCTTAGGAGCCTTAGTGTTGTCATAGACGTAAAAAATAGGCTGGTGACAGCCAGATTGAAAGAAAAAGTACTACATTGAACGGAAGGAGTATAAGTCTTGTTACTCGTAAATTTTAAATAGCAGAAACATGAATCCGTCATCAAAGATATCCATGGATAATTTCGCGCCGGAAAGGTGGAGTCAGAGAAGTGGCCAAGAGGAGATTTAAGGAGGGCAGTAGAAAGTGAGGATAGTAGAAGTTAGAGATCAGTAATTTATTCTCTTTTTATCCACTTATATATTTCTTTATTGCATTTAATTTTATTGTATATTTTCAATTTTCTATTTACTTGCTTCTTTATGTTTCATTTTTTTTGTGGATTCAAAAAGATTAGAATATAATAGAGGCTGCAAAAATAAAAATAATAAAATCAACGTCCAGAAACAGAAGGGTGTGAATAGAATTAACTTAATCAGGGGAGAGATAAATTAGGAACAAATTATTATACTTTACAGATATTTTTTTCTCAGGTTGAACTGCGTATATAATCAGAATTATGTAACCTATTCGACAAATTTTCATATATCAAAGTCCGGCACCGAGCACATGTAATGATTCTATTTTGTTTTTGTTTTTATTGTTCGATTATATATTCATATTTTCACCATAACATATATTTGATTATTCCATGTTGTACAGGAAACAGAATAAATAAATGTAGTAACAAAGATGAATATTTACGACAGTCCCATCCCCCCCAAAAAAATACATATACTCAGACAAATTGAATAAGTAGATCAATAAATAAATCAACAAATGAATAAACAAATAAATAAATAAATAATAAATGAATAAACGAATTAAATAAGTGAATAAGTAAATGAATAACTGAATGAACAAAATGAATAAATGAATGAATAAACAAAAGAATAGATAAACGAACAAAATTAAATAAACATACAATTAAATAAATAGACAAATAAATAAATAAATATATAAAAAGAGAGTGTTATATCCCAGCATCGTGCCTTCTGGCGAAAACGTTGAAGAAATCTCGAATGGGGACTTGTCAGGGTAGGCTGTGCCGGTCCCTTGAACCACAGTCGTCATCTCGCGGTCGGTTGATGGTCGTGCGGCTTCTCTTGGGGCTCATTTCTTGCTTGGACTGCTCCAACCGAGCTCTTTGCCGGACCCGCAAGACAACGGGTGCTGTGAATGTGCAACTCCCTCAAAGGACACGGACACAATGGGAATTTAAATCAATTTTTTTTTTGTACATAGTATCTGTCCATATGTGTGAGTGTGTGCATGTATGTGTGTGCGTGTAATTTTTTTAGTTACATTGACACAACAGTACCTTACACTCCTTGGGCGTCCTGGATATCTCTCTCTCTCTCTCTCTCTCTCTCTCTCTCTCTCTCTCTCTCTCTCTCTCTCTCTCTATCTCTCTCTCTCTCTCTCTCTCTCTCTCTCTCTCTCTCTCTCTCTCCTCTCTCTCTCTCTCTCTCTCTCTCTCTCTCTCTCTCTCTCTCTCTCTCTCTCTCTCTCTCTCTCTCTCTCTCTCTCTCTCTCTCTCTCTCTCTCTCTCTCTCTCTCTCTCTCTCTCTCTCTCTCTCTCTCTCTCTCTCTCTCTCTCTCTCTCTCTCTCTCTCTCTCTCTTTCTCTCTCTCTCTCTCTCTCTCTCTCTCTCTCTCTCTCTCTCTCTCTCTCTCTCTCTCTCTCTCTCTCTCTCTCTCTCTCTCTCTCTCTCGCGTATGTGTGTGCTTGTTGTCTATGTGTTTTGTGTGTGCATGTCTTTATGTGTTCTGTCTGTGTGCGTGTGCTTGAATGAGTATGCTCACACTTTATGAATATCAATGTTATTTTTGTTGTTGCTGTCATTAATCTTCTTCACTGAACGAGAGCATGTATGAGTATTACAATGAAACTTTTTTATCGGGTCTTCCATTTGTCGTGAGGTCTTTCGCTTAACAAAATCTTACTTAAGCTTCGCTTTTCCTTATCTTTATTGTGGGCGCAACTCTTTCATCCGTGTTTGTTCATACACTTATGTAACTCCACCGTAGTTAGTCCTTTACCATAGAGAGACAATGAACAGGCTTCATTTTGTTCAACGCCAAACTACATAAATAATTTTGTTGTTTTTCTCACGCTCTTCATCTTTTTACCCTCTTCATCTAAATAAAATCTTCTCTCGGAAGCAAGAATAAGCAATATCAACCAATATCCATTCCTGATGTGTTTAGCCTTCTCACCACGGAATCAGTTTTCCTTAGAGGAATAAAATAGCCTAAAGGTACCTATGATAGATATTGATATAATACCAATCGATTCTAATCAGCCAAGGGAAACTAGTCACTATTCATCTGTAATGGTGACATATTTTATATTTTTTCTTCTGCCGCCGTAGTGAAGCACGAATGATGTATTTTGCTTCAAGGATTAGGCCGGTTGTGCATTGGACCATCAAGGCTGACCTCGTACTATTAATATCACTATATTTGATTTTATTCTATTTTGTCTTATTTGGTTGACATTGAACGTGCCATAGGCAACTTAAATTCCACATTGATCGTCAGGACTTTTTTTTTACACACACACACACACACACACACACACAATATATATATATACACATATATACATATATATATATATATACATATATATATATGTATAATGATTGCTAATGATAATGACAACAGCAACAATAACAAAAATAATAATGATAACAATGATGGTGATGGTAGTGATGATGATGTTGGTAATGGTGGTAGTGATAATGATAATGATGGTGGTGATAATGATGGTGATTGTGATGATAGTGATAGTGACGATGATTATGATGGTAGTGATGATGTTGGTGATGGTGGTGATGATGTTGATGATGATGGTGATGATGTTAATGATGATGGTGGTGATGGTGATGGTGATGATTTAATAATTGTAGTAATTTGGAGAATGGGTTGTAATAGAATGAATTAAAATTGATCAATAAATAGATGAGAAAGGGTCCGTCACTAAAGAGAGGAGGAATTCATCGGCCGCAACTCTCGACATTGGAAAGAAGAGGCTTCTCGGATAGTGTGGCTGTAATCACAACGTTCGTAGCATAAAAATATGTGGTGAGTAATGTAACATTGCTAAAATGCCTTGACCTCTGACCTCTGACCTTTGACCTCTGACCTTCCCTCGAAACTTAAAGTTCAGTGTTCGATCCCCAACGGCTATTTGTGATTCACTCTCAGATCTCCATTCACTTAGGGCAAAGGTGACGGCTAGCACAGAGTAAAGGTGATATTTTTGTTCTTTGGTAAAAATGTCCTACTATGCTCCCCTGCAATTACGATGAAATATGAATTGACGGCACATCACAACTATCATAATCACCACAACTACCGCTACTAATGCAATCACCACTACCACAAACATCACTTTCACGACTACCATCACCAGAACTACCATTGCTACCACCACAATCACCAAGACGACCACCACAACTACTACCACCACCACAACTACCACAGTCACCACCACAATTAAAATCATCACAACACACACCGATACAACGTCTATCATAACCGCCATAGCCACACCACTACTATCACTTCTACTACTACTACTACTATCACCATCACTGCTAAAGGTACTCACGCGTACTAGTACTACTTCTATAACTATTACAAATGTGCTTGTGTGTCATGATGATGATTATACTGATTTATAATATGCTTCAGAAATTCATACTCTTTCATTCTCTCAATCGTATGATTTCGCCCGACTTATGTTTACCACAATACGGGCCCTTGAAGTGTACTGTTGGTGATGATGGTGGTGGAGACGGTGATGATGGTGGTGTTGGGGATGTTATTTACTTCACCGGGGAACGGCCCTCGCTCCTCCTCCTCCTCCTCCTCCTCCTCCTCCTCCTCCTCCTCCTCCTCCTCCTCCTCCTCCTCCTCCTCCTCCTCCTCCTCCTCCTCCTCCTCCTCCTCCTCCTCCTTCTCCTCCTCCTCCTCCTCCTCCTCCTCCTCCTCCTCTTCTTTCTACTTCCGGAGGTCAACTCCAGCCACGGTTTTCGACGTTGTCAGAGTTACACTTGGCTGGAGGTCGAGCCGTGATTCTCTTTAACGTTTTTATGACTCGAGTGTGACTCAGGGACTCGAGGGATTGCGTGCGAGAGGAGCTTGGGCCTTCATCTTTGCGGGGGAAGGAACCAGGTCAGTCTATGTTGCTTCACCTTCGTCTTCGGCCGAACAAGAGCTTTATGCACGGCTTGCATAAGGATGAAGAGTTCGGGGATGTCATGATGGTCGCTGGAGCGGTTTCTTAGTAGACCGCTCTTGCCAAAGACTAGAATGTGGGATGCAGAATCTGTACGAGGCATTCGCTGAAAGAATGATTGGACATAGTGTTTCTTTAGAAAAAAGGGGGGTTGCAGAACGGACACTCAACAAGTTGAATAAAACCATGACATAAGCCAGAGCAAAGCGATCGAAGGGGATTGAATTACACCAAACGTCAGGATGTCCCATTTCGAAATTTTCGTTCAGTGTATTTTATGTTTATCTATCAGAATCGACAGAAAATTGTGTCGTGGGATGAGGGTGGGAGAAGGTGGTCTTCCGGTAACCTGTTTGCAAACTTCATCAGAACCTACTCATGCACTCAGATGCAGCCTCGAGAGTTTGGTAATTTGTCTGTGTACAAGGTATAAGTTCTCTCTTTTCTTTAGAATCTTACCCTGTTTTCGATTTTTTTTACATATA
>NC_134796.1:17521395-17523895 GCF_046742065.1 Oratosquilla oratoria
CCGACAATTTTGTGTGCATGAGCTTGTGCATTTGTGACTGTCTGTGTGCATAAGAGCCTGTTTGTCTCTCTTTTCTTTTCCCTCTCTTCCCTTCTACCTCCTCCTCTCTCTCCTTATTCATCTCCCTTTAGCTCCTACCTTTAGATCTGTTAAAAAAAATGATATTTTTATACATTACTTTTTACTATGCTTTTTTGACCTAACAAAGCCAAACATTATATTCATTTTTATATAGAATGTATGAAAGTATTGCCGCATGGAGGCTAAAGGTTTTTGCTATCTTACCAAAAGGGTCATTTTTGCGGCAAAAGAACTGAATTTATAATCATATCACTCACCGCTCCATTAACACACTGAAAGACAACACACTACTGCATGCCAGACCCCCTGATATCCACCCTTCTGGATCCTCTCTCCCACGAAAGGACAGAGTCCACCTGGCCAGACTGCGGTGCGGCCACCACCCAGCACTTTTAAGCTACCAGAAGAGGCTGGATAACCGCATTGTGAACAGCTGCCCAGGATGTGACACTTCACCCCATACCATACAACACATAATGGAAGACTGCATTATACACAATCATGCACGCAAACAACACAACATACACTCTATAAAGGATTTGTGGGAAAACCCAGTTTCGGCTGTGGCATTCCTTGGGGAGACGGGACTGCTCGGACAGACAGTCTAGGGAACGACAACAACAACAACAACAACAACTGAATCTAATCTGCATATAGCAACAGTTAGAGTTGATGAATTTTCTCCATAAATTTTAAAAGATATGAAATTTTTGAAAATCCTGACTTTTTTGCTAATCTGGAGACATGGTTTTTGTATAGATGTTTGAATTTTAAGTAAATTTAGACTGAAACTCATACATAATTTTAGCTTTTAATTTCATATTCACAGAAAACTGTTAATGATGTTGGACAATACTGAGCAGTAAAAAAACAGAGCCAACACAGAAACTCGATCTAAATCCAGACAACTACCCACAAAATACTTCACAACGGCATTAAACAAGGAGCTACGAGGACGCACAGTTGATGTCTCAGAACCTATACCTGCAGTCCACAAGCAAGCATCAAGTCGACCGTCCACCAGGTCTTTCATTGAAACCTTCCTGGTCGGATATCATTTAGCTTACATCAATGATTCAAAGCTTCCAACCAGCAGACAAGCATTCTAGTACCTCCTTCATTTCCAAAGTTTTCCAGAAAATACAGAAATACCCATGGTTTAAGAACTTTCCTATAAAGCGATTGGAGGTATTATCCCATTCTGTCAGATGGCTAGAATCAAGACGATGACCAGACAGAACTGCATGAAACTGTTCGTGAAACTCCATGACAAACACAAATCACTGATGAAGATCAAAGGAAGAGTAAGTGACCCTGGAGCAAAGAGGAGTGCATTTGTCGTGGACTTGGACAGCCAATTTGACGTTGGAGCTCCAGAAGATGAATACATCAGGTTCTACCAGGACCAGAGGACTGAGAGGAAAGGTCGCATTTCGGGTCATGACAAGATCTTTAAGACAAGATCCCAGTATCAAGTAGCTCGAAGTGAGAGGCATATTTTTGAATATCACAAGTTGGAAGTTTTACATGCTTACCACAATGTATCATTTTACATTTTTACCTGCTTACTACACTGTATTATTTTGCAGTTGCAGCAGAACAAGAGCTGACTACAAGGAAATGGCTGAGCTTAGAGTGATGGTTCTTGGAGACACACTTCCCCGTGGTATTCCCTGGAGTCGACCAGATGCCATTCGCCAGGCCAGATGGATGCCCAGGAATTTGTATTCCATGAAGATGCTGATGTTTTGTGACCATCTTGAGTATGGTGAAGATACTGTTTCAAAGCTGGAACGACTCAACATCTTCCTGGCGCTGTTCTACATACCAATGTGGATGATGTCAACACCTGCTGCGGATGCTCCTGAGGATGATCTTCAGCTCATCTAAGACATGTTGAGGTACAAGAGATCAGACCCAGAGATTGCTGAAGCAGTTCTTCAGAAGATGGAAGATCACAAGTGGTACTTGACACAGGAGGCCTTGTCATTCACGCTCTTCAGCAGCAGGCTGAGTGACAAGCAGAAACAGAACATTGATGCTCAGCTGCATGCCATTCAGAAGCCAGACAGCTTCAAAAGGGGAAACCTGTGTATTAAAAGGTGACAGACAAAACTACACTAGTAGATCTCATTAGTCCAGTATTCCACCTTCTATTAGATATCCTCAACATTGAACTTGGCTGGCTCTTGAATCAAGTTAAATCATAGCCAGAGAAGGACTACAAGAAAGTCTTGGAATATGTGAGAAACCTCAGAGTAGCGAATGACATCGCTGAGCGTGAAGTTAAGATGATGAGTGATTTTGCAAATGTAATCACCACAGATCCCAAGCAGAGGGAATATCTCCCCCACTACTGTGGAATGCAACAGACGGTGCTTCGAAAGCTTTAAGAAGCCAACACTTAACAAATGACTGT
>NC_134796.1:17528895-17538895 GCF_046742065.1 Oratosquilla oratoria
TATATATATATATATATATATACATATATATATATGTTTTATATATATATACATATATATATATATATGTTTTATATATATATATATATATGTATATATATATTTCTACTGCGCATACGTGAGTGCATAGAGGAATTAGGGAGGAGCGTCAATGTAGCAGTATTGGGAGACCTTAATGCTAGGGTAGGAAATGAAACAATTGACGGAGTGGTTAGGAAATGTGGAGTTCCAGGAAAGAATCGTAGTGGAGAGTTGATGGTGGAAATGTGTCTAGAAAGAGAATTGATGATAGCAATTACAGTATTTCGGAAAAAAAAATCAATCATAAGTACACATGGGAGAGAGTGGTGGATGGAAGGGTGGTAAATAGAGCGTTAATGGACTATGTAGTGGTAGATAGGAGCATAATAGGAGGAGTTAAAGGTGTACATGTGCTAAGGGGAGAGGGTGGAATATCAGATTATTTTTTTGGTGGAAGGTAAGTTGAGAGTGGAGGATAGATAGAGAAAGAGGAAAAGGACAAAAGGTAGGGAGGTGCTTAGAGTGAACTCTTTACATGAAAAGGAAAAGGAGAAGGAGTACAAGAAGAAGCTGAAAGAAGAGTGGGAGGAAGTGAAGGATAGAGTAGAGCTAGGAGTGAAGGAGGAATGGGGATGGTTCAAAGAGGGAGTCACAAAGTGTGCAAAGATGGTGTGTGGAACAAGAAGGACAGGGGGAAACAGAAGGAAGGGTAGTGAATAGTGGGATGAAGAAACAAAGAAGGTTGTAGAAAAGAAGAAGCGAGTTTTCATAGATCGGTTATAAAATAGGACGAGGGAGTCATATGAGAGGTACAAAGAAAAGAGAAGAAAGTAAAGCACAAGGTAAAGGAGGCAAAAAGGAGAGTAGGTGTGAAATGGGGTAAGAGTAAATTTTGAAAGTAATAAACATATGTTTTGGAAAGAACTTAAAAGAGGAAGAGAAGGCGAATCAAGTAGAGAAGAAAAGGTAAAAGGTGCAAATGGAGAGATGATAATGGAAAAGAAGGCAGTAAGGGGAAGATGGGCAGAGTATTTTAGGGAGTTGCTAAATGCGAAGGAGGATAGAAGGGAAAGATAGTTGCAGTGGGAAATGATAAGAAAATGACCGTGATGAGTGAGGAAAATGGAAGAGAAATAAGAAAGGAAGGATGAAGTGAGGGGAGTTGTTAAGATGATGAGAGCAGGTAAGGCACCTGGGTTGGATGGATGCCATGCAGAATGTCTAAAAAAAAAAATAGGTATAGTAATGGTGGATTGGTTGGTGAGGTTATTTAATGTTTGCTGGAGAAAGGGTAGAGTGCCGGAGGACTGAAGGAGTGCCTGTATAGTTCCACTTTACAAGGGAAAAGGGGACAAGTGTAGTAGTTTCAGAGGGATTAGCTTGTTAAGTGTAGTAGGGAAGGCTTATGGGGGGATCTTGATTTAGAGGATTAGGAGAGGAACAGAGGGAGTGATTGGCGAGGAAAAGTGTGGATTTAGGACAGGTAGAGGTTGTGTAGATCAGATTTTGTGGTAAGACAGATATGTGAGAAAGCTATAGGAAAAGTTAATGATGTTTTATGGGCTTTTATGGATCTGGAAAAGGCTTATGACAGGGTAGACAGGAAGGCACTGTGGGAGGTATTGCAGATATATGGGATAGGAGGAAAGCTTCTAGGAGCTGTCAAGAGTTTTTACGAGAGTAGTAGAGCATGTGTCAGGATTAGAAATGGAGAGAGTGAGTGGTTGGAGTTAAAGGTGGAACTTCGTCAGGGATGTGTTATGTCACCCTGGCTGTTCAACTTGTACATGGATGGGGTAGTGCGAGTTGTAAATGCAAGGGTGATGGGTCAGGAATTGGAGATTGTTAAAGAAAATTGAGAAAAGTGGGAGGTGAGCCAGTTGTTGTTTGCGGACGACATTGCGCTTGTAGCAGGATCAAAGGAGGTAATGATGAAGTTGGTGACAGATTTTGGGAGAGTGTGTGAAAGAAGAAGGTTGAAGATAAATGTGGGTAAAAGTAAGGCGATGAGGTGTACAGGGGGTGAAAGTGGCAGCAGACTGGAAGTGAGCATTAAGGGAGAACAACTGGAGGAAGTGGATAGTTTTAAATACATGGGTGCGAATGTGACAGGAAAGGGTGGAGTGGAGGTGGAGGTAGAATGTAGATTGAGAGAAGCGAGTAAATGCCTTAGTGGATTAAAAAGTGTAATGAGGAATAGACATTTGGGAATGGTGTGTGTATGTGTGTGTGTGTGTGTGTGTGTGTGTGTGTGTGTGTGTGTGTGTGTGTGTGTGTGTGTGTGTGTGTGTGTGTGTGTGTGTGTGTGTGTGTGTGTGTGTGTGTGTGTGTGTTTGTGTGTGTGTGTGTGTGTGCGTGTGTGTGTGTGTGTGTGTGTGTGTGTGTGTGTGTGTGCACGCGCGCGCACCAGTACCACCAACCCCTCGGTCGCACCCAAAAGCCGTCCCAATGCTGACACCCTCAAACCTGCCAGACTCGCCGCAAGTAATTGCCCTCCGTGAAGCTGTTGCCAACCTAACGGCATGTTGCACAGTAATTAAACGCGCTTTGACGCAATTAAAAATCACATCGATAGCCTCGCCACACAAAAAGTCCCACTGGGAGCACCCTAGCCACGTTTGTCGAATCCCCACCAAGTCGTCATTACGACTGTCGCCACCTTCTCCGAGAAGCTGGAGGCCCTCATCATCTAGTTCGAAAAGTTCGGTAATCAAATGCCTATCAAGCCACAATGACACACGCCTCAGAGCACCACCACCTCAACGTCATCGTCTCCGCCAGCCACCAGTAAACTCAAAGGCAGACATCGCTAACGAGGTGACATTTCACACTATCACTTGGAATGCTTGTGGCATCAACAATTATCTGAAAATTACTTCTCTCCAGACCTATGTAAGTCGCCATCAACCACTATTTATATTTATCCAAGAAGCTTTTGTTTGTCACCACAATCCTGGGACAGAATCACCTTCGCTCTCAGGCTACGTCTCGTATGTCCATCACGTCAGGAATGGCCTTCTAAGTTACATTCATTCTTCCATCCCCCATCAACTCCTGCGCTGATCTATCTATGATGACATGATATTTCAGCTCTTTGAGATATCCATAGGCAATGAGAAGCTAAGACTGTAATGATTACTCTGCTCCAGGAAAAATCAATATCTCTGCCCTCTCCCACCCACGTCTCACGGTGTGATCTACATGGGTGACTTTAACGCCCAGAATCCTGTCCTAGGAGATGTCTCTCCTTCCCCAAACCGCAGTGAGCTTCTTCTCCTCGAGTACATCCGCCGCCACACACTCCACAGGAGGCACGCTCGACCACATCATCACTGGTCTAGCAGCGATACACATTAAGTGCTTTCCCATACAGACGCTCTTCTCTGGCCATATCGCACTTGGACTACTATACTCCCTACCAAGTGGGCCTTCACTTCACACCAGCCTCCGGATCTCCATTCCTCTGAAGTACTGCCCCAACTACGTCTCTTATATCTCCACTCTTCTACCAACATTTGATATCCAGTTACCTGAGAACCTGTACTCTTCCCTCGTTGCTTCAGCTAGTGATTTTTACACCCGTTACCTCACAAGGCCGCACTTCAAAAGATGCTGCGAGGTCCACGCGGAAAAGAAGGTCACGTCTTTCAAAGGCAGCCAACACCTGCTATTCTTCTTCATTACCAGAAATCCAGAGATGACCTCGTTACCCTACAGCAGTGTGCCCATACCGAATCGTGGAAGAAACATATCGATAGCATCAACCACCAGACCAGCGATGGCTTCATGTGGCACGTGATAAACAAAACCATTAAGAAGAAACCATCGAGTGCTCGCCACCACAGCCCAGCCCAATATGCACAGGACCTACTAAATACCTGGTCTGAACAAGCATAGACAAACATTCTTCCCGCCCCCATTCAAGAGGCACTCTCTACCTACAAGAATATCCGTATCCTGCGTCTAATGGCTGAATTATTATGGACGGATGAAGATGACGATGTACCCATCACTGAGGACGAACCGCGTCGTGCTCTTGTCACAAGCAAATAACAGCTCCCGGGGATGCTGGTATCTCCTACTAAGTCCTCCGCCTACTTTTAAAAGTCCCTGGTAATTCTTGCTGCAACTCTATAACCTTTACTTTAGCAAGGGATATGCACTCGTGCCTTGTGCCTGGACATCTAGTACCATTTTGTCCATCCCCAAACCTGCCACAAACAAGTACAGACCTATTTCACCCACCCGACTCATGTTTCGACTACAGGATAAGCTATCACAGCAACTGTATAGTTCCTTACCACAGAGGAGCACACACCACTGCCTGATGGATCTACATGACCGCCTCTCCCCTACCAGTGTGGTAGCGTTTCTTGATCTCAAAAGTGCATTCGACGTAGCCAACAGGGAGATTATTCTCGATCAGCTCGTAGAATTTCGCATCCAAGACAACCTCCTGAGGTGGATCCTTGGCTATATCTCAAACATTCGGTCACTCATAGACTATTTCTCCCCAGCCCTTGCTCACTCTTTAAAACCTCTTCGATGCCTTTAGAAAGATTTCAGAACAGAGTGATGCGGTACATTCTTGGATGCCCCACCTCTACCAGAGTAGTAAACATGCAGACCGAACTTAATCTTCCTTCAGTTATTGAAAGAATACATGCTAAAATCTCCTCCTTCAGCGTCAAGCGCCTTCACTTACCCCAGCTGGCCTGGCACTATTCCTATCTCTTAAGAACTTCACTTGACCCCACCGCACCCAGCCCTCCGCTGCGTCCCGGTGTCCGCACCCTTGTTAACACAGTGTGCTCCATGTTGCAGCGCCTACACATCGAAGTCCCTATAGCCGAGGTTGATCACGGACCACCTCCATGGAGGATTCCACGGCCTCACATTACCCACTTCAAAAATAGATCCACCACTCCTCCAGAAACAATTAGCATTGGAAATTTGTATTGGAACACATCACCGTAGTGTCCTCCTACGTCCCTGCCGCGCACCATATCTATGTAGACGGGTCCTTACAGCCAGACGGTAGCGCTGGTTGCTCCGTCTATTCACCGGATGTGAAGTCACCTGAGGGAGGCTGGTTTGGTCGCAGGTTACCCAACTCGTCCAGCTCGACGCACGGAAAACTACAGGCATTCCTGGCTGTTAACCTACTGTGGTAATGTGTGACTTCCAGTCCGCCCTACAGACCATCCCGTCTTCATAACCTATACACACCCCCTCATCCATCACATTTTACAACAGCTAATCATAGCTCAAGGACACTCCCTCACCATAAGCTTTCTGTGGATTCCCTCCAACGTTGGAATCGCAGCCAATGAAAAGGCAGATCTCGCTAAAAATGCCTGTAAACTGCCACTGGCCGACGATGCCACACCCTCCCCCTTCTGCTACAAGATCATACACTTTGCCGCTCTTCTAACCACTGTCCACCGCGTGAATGCAGAGCGCGCACAATGCGTATCAATACAACACTACGAACACTTCCGCCTATCCCTTTCGAGGTATCGCAAGCACGGACTCCTCGTTCGCAGACACAATATTGTGACTGCATGGTTTCGCCTGCAAGCTAGACATTCCCAACGCCCACAGTCTCCACCACTACTGCCTCGAACGTCCCTCAGTAAGAGACCTATTGCCCCAAAGCCAACACTTAATACATGTATGCAACTTTCTCTTAACGGACAATAACCTAGACACTGTCCTAATTCGACACCCTTACTTTTGTGGATGCTAAAGCTTACCTTACCTTGATTACCAGTATATTTCCCCTTGCAGGACGTAATGGGGCCTAGTGTGGGCCTTGTGGTCTCTTGCAGTCTTCTTCTCTCTTATGCTCTTATGTTCTTATATTGCCGTACACCTTCACTGTACGTAGTAATGTTACCTGCGGGTCACGCATACTATGTATAGATAGAAATTACCTACTGTACTAGGTTTGTCACTCTATGAGTGTAATAAATTTACACAAACAAAAAATTCTCTCTCGCACTCTTACTCACACTCTCACACACTCTCACATAGATTTACTCAGTTACTCATTTGGCATATGCAGGCTAACGTCATCATTCTAGTGCTTTACTAGATGTGAATGCCACTAAGTGTACAGTGAAGATGTTGGTTTGCAGAACTGTTAATAGGATTAGAGGTGATTTTTTTTTAGTGATTGTGCGAGACTTTTCGAATGGGATAATTGGTGTCGTTAATAGCCAGGAGAAGAATTTTGATTGATGCCTTAACGCAGAAAAAATATCTTCGGGTTGATTACTGGGGAGTTCGAGATAGTGGTGGAAGTGATGATACGAATCAGAGGCCTATTTATTTATCTATTTTTTTTTATTTACTTATTCTTACGAAGGCCGTGGTGAAAGAAAATAATTTGAGTAATGAGCAGATTAAGACCTTTTCTTAATGTCCTCCTATTACTAACTGCTTATTTATTTATCTATTTATTTACTTATTTATCTTTTACGAAGGACGTGGTGAGAGAAAATAATTTATGACTGATAAGCAGATGAGGCTTTTTTTAATATATCCTCATATTACTTATTGAATTAGTAACAAATTCCTGCATTTTATTTTACAAAAGACATAAAACTTTAGCTCTTAAAATATTTCAATGGAAAATGATTGGATTGAGCCGTACTGATTATTTGAAGACTTTTTGTATATTATTTACCTTGCACTTAGGGAAAAAAATATAATAAACCTTACAAAGAAAATTAGTTGAAGTAAGTAGGAGAAGTCAAAGGAGCCTTGTAGTTGTGTTTGCAATCTAAGATGGGCCTTAAGTCTCGTTGACACGCGGCTAGTTTAGTAGCCGCTAGTGCTAATGACGTATAAGCTACTCCACTACTTGCCCAGTATCAACGGAAAGTTGGTAAACTTGCCTCCAATCTATCCTAGTGTCAACACTTATTTGTCAAGCAAGTTAACTCGCAGCTAACATTATTGGCTACTAAACTAGTTTCTTGTCAACTAGGCTATAGATTGTACTTTGACTTCTCATCTTATAAATTGAAGCAAGAATACTGTCGATATCATCTCTGGAAAAGTAATTATTCCCACCGTGATCGCACTAAATGTAACAACTTCCAACTTAGTCTATGTGAAGGTAATCATTAAGTTACTAATCACTCGGCAGCTAAACTCTTCCTTTATAACCACGGGGGGAAGGTAATCATTCACTTGGTAATCACAGAGGAGGTAATTCTTATGGACATAATCACTGTGCACTCAGCAGGAGGAGCCAAGGTATTTACTTGTGGAAAGAAGAACTGCCCGACAAAGGTATAAAAGGATAAAGCTGATTGATAAACTAAAGATGAAAGATATCTATTGGGGCTGACCACGTAGATAAACATCACAGGGAAAGTATAGGATTCTAGTTTGATTTCTAAAATAAGAAATAGAATTTTCACAGAATAGTTAAAAAGTAGATTTTAGGTAATAAATATGAGGAACATAACCAAAAAATAAATAAATAAATAAATGTGTATGAAAATGGCGGTTGCCGACAAGTCTGTCGAAATAAACACCAAATGAGGATGGGGTCTTTATTGATACGACATTTCCTTTATTACAGATTCTTCAATTAAAAAAAAAAAAAAAAAAAAAAAAATAATAAGCAAAACGTCGTACCAATAAAGGGCTCGTCTTCACATGGTGTTTATTTCAAAATAATTATTTCTAATACATATAGATAAGAAGGGAAATATGGAGATGGTAAATGAAATCAGGAATGAAGGAATAAAATATGTTGGGAAATGACAAGGGGAAGAAATAAGTAAAACAAAAAGTAGGTTGAAAGAGAGAGAATCCAAAGGTAATAATAAGAAACAGGAAGACATGCAAAGAAATACTCCCCCTCCCCCCCTCCCCCCAGAAATAGATAATGATGATAACTTGGAGAAATAATATATATATATATATATATATATATATATATATATATATATGTAATAGAGAGATGAGTATGACAGATGATTTGTTATACTAGAAATGGTGTGTGGCTCAACAATAATATAATTAACAATTTCAAAAGATTATAATTTGAAATAGTTGAAGTTGACAGCAGCAGAATGAGTTGCAAAACAAGATGACAGAATATCAACACGAAATAAGATTTAATTGGAGGATTAAAGAAAAAAAAAAAAAAGGATGTGGCAAAATGAGCCATAGGTATTGAGGTGACATGAAAAAATGGATGAATGATGAAAAATGCGAAAAATTTAGCTGCGAACTCAAGAAATGTATTTACATGCATACACACACACACATAAATGCATACATACATACATACATACATACATGTATGTCTGTATATATATATATATATATACGTATATATATATATACATATATATATGTATATATATATATATATGTATATATATATGTATATATAATATATGTATATATATACATATATACAATATATATATGTGTATATATATATATATATATATGTATATATAATATATGTATATATATACATATATATAATATATATATGTGTGTATATATATATATACAGTATATATACTGGGAAAGGTACAACGTTACCCAACTCCAGAAGAATTATTTACAATCTTTAATAAAGTTATCTAACTTATTATACAAAACTAAGCTTAAATTCATATTATTTTCAAAGCTATTTTTAATATAACATGATTCAATTACGTTCCTTTCTACAATGTTATGACATGATGTAATAACTTTTGTGTTTAGCCAATCGATAATATGGGAGAGCTCTTTTTGGTGAACGAAAATTCCACTTGACATTTGACCCGTTCTTATATTGTATTTATGTTGACTAATCCTTTTGTTTAAATCTTTTCCTGTTTGGCCTATGTACTTAAAACCACACACTTTACAAGGTATGCTGTAGATACATCCTTCTTTTTCTTTTGGAGATTTTCTAATGAGATAATTCCTAACATTATTGCTGTTATTAAATATCACCTGAATACCAAAGCTTTTAAATATTTGAGGAAGGGTGATAAAATTTTCATGATATGGAATTGCTAAAATGTTCTTCAATTTAAATTTGTTTACTTGAGAGGCGTTAAAATATGTACTTCTGGGTGTTTCTTGTGCTCTATCCATCAAATATTTTAGATATTTTAAATTCTGACCAATCTCATAAATAAATTTTACTTCATCTTCAAGATACTCAGGAGAACATACTCTGAACGCTCTCAAGAACATAAGAACATAGAAGAAAAAAACAGATAACCTCGTATTTTGATGATGGTATGACCTTTCCCAGTTACTCTACCACTATGTACTTATTACGACCTTTAGTCATTTTCTGTATTCCTTGTACCCTGATGAAGTCTTGCATAGACGAAAACTTTCGGTATTCATTTCTTTTATTTTCCAAGTGTTTTCTGAAAATATATATATATATATATATATATATTTATATATATATATATATATATATATATATATGTAAAGACAGACAAATATGGAGGTGAGGTGGCAAAATGAAACGTTAAGGCTAGAGTATGGAGCTTTATTCAGAACCAGACGTTTCGACCTCTTGGGCCTTCCTCAGTGGACTGAATACAGAATAAGAATCAAAGTCCGTCAACAGCTTACATGTAGTTCATATCGATGAAGAAAATAATTTGCCAAACTGGAAGGAAGCCCACGTTCTACATAGGAAAATGGGAAAAAAGAAAAGGAAAGCTTTGGAGGCGGCACACATTGCCACCGAGAAAACCACAAATTCTCGTAAGAGGTTTACGTCCTGGGCTCAAACGTCCGCACAACTGGCGGTCGGCGAGTGTGGGGGGACAACGTGACCGGGGTGAGGTCACGCAGGGTCGTCAGGTCACCATGTAAGCTGTTGACGGACTTTGATTCTTATTCTGTATTCAGTCCACTGAGGAAGGCCCAAGAGGTCGAAACGTCTGGTTCTGAATAAAGCTCCATACTCTAGCCTTAACGTTTCATTTTG
>NC_134796.1:17543895-17558895 GCF_046742065.1 Oratosquilla oratoria
GTCCATACTAGGCCTTGCCATTATGTTACAAATTAGACGAAGTTTACACCGAATGTGACCCTTATGATATGGGGAAGGGCGGAACCTTTTCACAGGATTTTCTTCAGGCTTTTCATAGGGGCTCGTGGATCCTTACCTCAAACCCGTCTACATTAAGTATTTAACAATATATGGCAGATTGAAGGAAATGATTCGTCAGGTTTGCTGCAGGTTTGTGGCTTATTCAGAGGTGTCAAAAGAAAAAAAAAACTGTTATTTAGAACTGGGTACCGAAGAAATTACGAAAAAATATATAAACTGTATTATTTTCAACTAAAACATTCTTGGTTCCATTCAATTTAATTATAGATCTACTCCTTTGAAAATCTAAAGGAAGTGTGAAGGAATGCAGTTTGATAAATGTCGAAGAGGAATGATTTATGCCGGACTGTTATCAAACCTGATGCAGAAATTATTTCAAACTAAGAATAATTCTTTCATGATTATTTTCCTACAGTCGATGAAAATAAAAAGATGTTATCGTCTGAATTTTTGAAAGGATTTCAACCTGATTTTCCTCTGAGGGCAAAAGAAAGAAAAAAACTTTGATTACAGGTGATATAATTACATGCCTTGCAAATTGGTTAATTGGGCAGAAAAGGAGTGAGGGCAGTTCTACATAAAAAAGCTTCAGATTACTTTTTGTCTCACAATGATTGCTTCGGGCAATGGACGACGATTCCGTTGCATTTCACGATATAACTAATCATGATGTGGACTTAAGTCTTGTACTCTAACTCATGTGATCTTGATCTGATTCCATGTATCTAGATCAGTATTTCCTAAACTTTTTCAGTACGTGACCAGAGTCAGTTCTACTAAACCTACCATGACCCTAACGTATTAATTTCTAATATCACAGATACATTATTTTGAAAACTAAAAGATTAATTGCAGCAGAGAGAGAGCAATAAAAATATTATTGTTTATTAATGTTTATTAACAGGGATTGATTTAATCATGTATTTTAATGAGAAGGATGTTTGTTTTTTATACAAGTAAATCAATACGCGAGTCTGTGGGGCTGAATGAACCTTCCATGACCCCCAGAAAAAGCTCATAACCCTTTTTGGGGTCATTACCGCAGTTCGGGAATCCCTGATCTGAATATATACTACAAGTCGAAATATAGACTTAGTCTTGGGAAACATTAATATTCTCAATTTGAAAAGGACGCAAATATGCATGAAATGTGTATACATATACAGTATGTATATGTATATGTATATTTATATGCACATGTACATGCATGTATGCATACAGTATGTACACTGTAGGGTGATCAGAAAGTAATGAGAGTAAGGTTCATAGCAGAGAGACTACACACACACACACACACACACACACACACACACACACACACACACACACACACACACACACACACACACACACACACACACACACACACACACACACACACACACACACACACACACACACACACACACACACACACACACACACGACTCGGTGGCGCGGTTGATAGTCTCCGACTGTCATTACGGTGGTCCGGGTTCGAATCCTGCCCAGGGCTGAAATAATTTCAGTATTGCTGCGCTTCGAGTCGTTACTCCGACTCTCGTGGACGGGGAGTTGGGTATGTGTGTGCGTGTAAGGTCACAGCATTACCCATAGATCGGTCATACGAGCCCTGAGCTCTCTTCCGAGAAGGAAATAGCTGTCGTTCATGAGTCCAACATGTTATCCAAAGGCCATGGTGAATCACACACACACAAACACACACGTGTGTGTGTGTGTGTGTGTGTGTGTTTATGTGTGTGTGTTTATATGTACCTATTTTACAAAATGCTTCAACCATTAGTATTGAATCAATTATAGTACGTCGCCAGCTCCGGTGGATTGGTCATGTGATCAGGATGCCTGAATATCGCCTATCACGTCAAATGCTATACGGCGAGCTGCGGGATGGAAACCGATTTCCGGGAGGACAAAAAAGTGGTTTAAAGACCAAATAAAGGCCACCCTCAAACAATGCAACATCTTTGTTTGCCAACTTGAAACTCTGGCCACTGACCGAGAAAATTGGAGATTAACAGTCCATCAGACTGTCGACATATTTGAAGCCGCTCGCACGAATATCGGGATCGAGCGACAAAACCGAGTTTGGCCCAAGAAGTCACCAAAGAAGTCACCTTCAAAGATACTAGATCCTAAAACTGATACCAAAACTATTATACCAAATATGTAATAAGCGTTAAACCATAATTAATGCCGATAGTGCTATTACTACTGCTACTGTTTTTATTGTTACTACAATTCTAATCCTTTTACTAATCATCATTCAGGGAATAAGTACGTCATCTTCGTTACCTAAGGACTACCATAAGCAAGTAAGCATAATATTGTTACGCAATTAGAGATCTGAGGAAGGAAATTGAATATGAATTGTTTGTGGCTAGAGTCACTCGTTTGTAAAAGTGTGTATTAGCAATTATGATGATCTATATATGAGTACTTACATAGTGGAAGAAAAATGTCAAAACAGAATTTCTAACATTCATCTGTATTCATAATTGCGATCTATAAAGGGTGATGATGACAGCTATTTGCCCAGGCTGTCCAAACAAACCTTATTATTCAAGTTAACGGGATGAAAAACATATAAAGAAATATATGAAATATATAAAATATGTAATCATTGATTGCTCATGGTTTATTATTCCTGAAAGAAAATAAAACGAAGAACATAACGAGTTGAAATAAAATTGCACATAACAAGGGTTAAACACTTAAGATTGTGTATTGAATGTCGACAGAGAGAGGGAAGATAGGAAAAGTAATACATCAACAATCAGATTGAGGCAAACAGGCATATAGACAATAAGAGAATGTTCCCATTCAACTTTTTCGCTTATTTATTCCTTACTTGTTTATTTATTTACTTATTAATTCATCAATTTATATATTCATATATTTTTATTTATTTATTCATTCATTGACTTATCTATTTATCTATTCATTTATTTTTATTTATCTAACTATTCTTTTGTCTTTATTTATCTAACTATTCATTAATTTATATTTCTAATCATTCATTGACTTACCTATCTATCTATTCATTTATATTTATCTATCTATTCAATTACTTATATTTATCTATTTATCTATTTATTATTAAATTTGCACATTTGTTTAATCATTTATTTGTTTATCATCCCTTGACTACTCAGAGAAAGAGATAGTTTGGGTTATTTTAATTCTAGTTGTAAATGTGCTTGTGTGACTCACGTTTATATGTGTAGTAGTTTCCTTGTATCTTCATTTTCACAAAACCTATCTTGTCGTTTCCGCGCACTGCAACCTTCTTGTGAAGATGCAGACTCTCTTTGAATTCCCATCCTCTCTTCGATGACTCTGCTTCCATACGTCTTCCCCTTTATGCATGGCTGACTCTGCTCGTGAGGTAAGCCAGATATATGCCCCTTGCATTTGCCCAGCACAGCTTTAGAGCTATGTGTGTGTGGGTATGTGTATATATGTGTGTGTGTACATATGTACATAATATGTGTGTATTTCTCAGCTACTGGCTTTCTCACCATGGGTAGGGTCATTACTGTTGACTTTCTTCACGATAATGAGGCTGGCGTTCGTGGTTCCCAGGGAATTAGGAGGACGTTCTTCTTAGTACCTTGATAGTAGGCAATGCAAACAAATACATTTCTTCTGGGAATGAGTGGAGACAGACCCTATGCCCCATCTGTTTGCATTTCGCAAAGGAAATTTATCACAGTGACCAGGATTTAAACTCGGTTACCCTGAGTGTGACCAAGCGCACACTGTATCATTGTAGCACACAGTTTCATTTCCCCATTGCGCCAGATATCCTCAAGTTGTCTAAAAAAACAGCAATTACATCTGTAATAGATATGGAAAATTTATTAGATATTTTTCTGTACTAAAAATTCATGACAAAGGCGCCTTACTTTAAATTGGATTGATAACCATCTGGACCTGGCTTTCTTGAAGTAACCCAACTTGATTATAGAAAGAATTAAATAAAAAGAATATATATACATATATATATATACATATATACATATATATATATACATATATATATATATATATTATGGGAAAGGTGGAGGGGGAAACACGGGTCTATATCTGAATATCGAGTTTATTCCTGATCGGTTTCGCTTACAATAGCTTCTTCAGATAAATACCCGTGTTTACCCATCC
Organism: Oratosquilla oratoria; assembly: GCF_046742065.1. Taxonomy (NCBI): domain Eukaryota; kingdom Metazoa; phylum Arthropoda; class Malacostraca; order Stomatopoda; family Squillidae; genus Oratosquilla; species Oratosquilla oratoria. Next base: position 17,548,138 of record NC_134796.1, read on the forward strand.
ACCTTTCCCATAATTTGTCCAAATGTCTCTCTCTCTCTCTCTCTCTCTCTCTCTCTCTATATATATATATATATATATATATATATACATATGTATACATATGTATATATATATATATATACATATATATACATATATATATATATATATATATATATATGCATACATACATACATACATACATACATACTTACATACATACATACATACATACATACATACATACATACATACATACATACATACATACATACATACATACATACATACATACATCAATATGCTGAACACCACAGAGAAAAGAAAAAATCTTGGAATCCGAGCGCTTTCGTGATATTTTTACATCTTCAAGGATTACAAGAAATACAATTCTATTGTAATCGTTGAAGATGTGAAAATATCACGAAAGCACTCGGATTCCAAGAATTTTTTTGTCTCTGTGGTGTTCAGCATATCGGTGTAGTCACGTGTGCTTTGTGATACTTGTGCATACATACATATTGTGCATACATACATACACATACATATACATACATACATATTACCAAGGATTACAAAGGCGGAGCATACCGACAGGAGACCTTTTGGTCCATAACTATTTCGGATGCAAAAAAGAAAAAAAGAAGAAAAAAAATGTATAAATGATAAAAAATAGATACAATAAAATAAAAATTATAATAATATAAATAACAATAAATAAAATGAATAATACATAAGTATAGTTAAATGATAAACAAACAGGTTAATATTAAATAATAATAAACTGACAAATAAATGATAATAAATGGAAATCAAGTTAATAATGAATAAACAGACAAATAATAACAAACAAACAATCAAATCATATAAGATAAATGACAGTCATTACAGCATCTTGATTAAATGTTTATCTAAACAAATCTTGAAACTTCGAACTGAACTACATTGCACTGCCTCTGCAGGAAGTTTATTCTATTCATTAACTACACTGTTAGCGAAGTTGTTTCTACCCACTTTCAAATTAAATCTATTTCCTGACAGTTTGAGACCATTATTTCTTGTCGAATTCTCATTCAGTGTAAAAATTTTGTCACTTTTGATGTTGTCAATCCCCTTTAAAATCTTAAATACATATATCAAGTCACCTCTGAGTCTACGCTTTTTTAGGGAAAACAGATTCATGTTTTAGTCGATTTTCGCATTATTTATTTTTGATAATTGGAATCAGTTTTGTGGCTCTCCTTTGTACTTTTTCCAATCTGTCAATATCTTTAATGAGATTCGGTGACCATACGGAAACAGCATATTCCAAATGTGGACGAACTAACGATTTATATAGCTTGTTAATGAGAGATGAGCTTTTGAAGTTAAAAGATCGTGCGATCAGTCCTACAATCTTATTTGCTTTTTCAGAGGCTGAAATACACTCCTTAGATAATTTGAGATCGTTACTGATAATTACCCTTAGATCCTTCTCACTATCCAATTTTGTTAACAAATTTCCAAATAACTTGTAATCGTACCTACTGTTCTTTTTACCTATGTGCATAACCTTGCATTTACTTGTGTTAAATTTCATTTATCCACTTTTCAGACCATTGCTGTAATTTATCTAAATCTTCTTGAATATCTAATTGATTTAAGTGATCATTTGCCATCCCGCACAATTTTGTATCATCAGCAAATTTGGAGACAATAGATTTTAGCCTGTAGTCTATATCATTTATATATACTATGAATAGAAGTGGCCCAAGAACGGAACCCTGAGGAACTCCACTCGTAACATTTTTTCATCTAGAAGTTTTGCCATTTAAAATAACTCTCTGTTCTCGATCATTCAGCCACTTACTCTGTGTGAAGCTAATTTAGTAAGTACTCTTTCGTGGGGGACGGTATCAAAAGCTTTTGCAAGGTTTAAGTATAATAAATCTATAATGTTTCTTTTGTCATAACTCGAGATGACTGTGTTGTAGAATTCGAGTAAATTAGTCACGCAAGAACGTTTCCGTCTGAATCCATGCTGGCTATCATTTATCAAAGAGTTTCCATTATTTTTCCTACGATTAAAGTAAAGCTTATAGACCTGTAGCTATTTGGTTTCTTTTTGTCACTTTTTTTGAATATTGGAGTGACGTTAGCTAGCTTCCATTCTCTTGGGACATCTCCAGATATGATCGACTTTTTGAAAATTATTTCTAATGGAACAACAATCTCATTTTTCATTTACTTTAAGATTTTTGGATGGCAAACGTCAAGCTCTGGTGTTTTATTAATTTTGAGTGTCTCTATAGACCTTTTAATTTTTTTTTTTTTGTTATATTTACCGTAGTAAGTTTATCCTAGATTTTTCACAGATTTCAGTTTGGAGTTCACTTTGAGTTGTTTCGTTAACGAATATTAAGCGAAAATAATTGTTTAAAATATTACACATTCCTTTGTTTGAATACTCAAGTTGACCGTCAGCAGAAAATAGTAGGTCAATGTGATTCCTAATAACCCTTTTATCTCTAATATAACTGTAGAATTCCTTGGGATGCTCTTTGAATTTATCAGCGATATTTATTTCGTATTGTCGTTTTCGTTTTTTATTGTCCTTTTTAAATCTCTCTGTATTATTACTTAACTTTAATAGTGCACCCAAGCACTTGTATTTCTTATAAGCCTGTCTTTTTTAGCAATACTTTTTTCAGTTTCTTTGTCAAGCTATTTTGGGCAAGCTTGATTTCGGGGGCGTCTGCCCTTAAACGGGATGCAAGTATGAATCATCTTAGTAAGCGTATTTTGAAATATTTTCCACATCTAATCTACAGGTCTTCCACTTAAAATTGCCTCCCAATCTGTAAGCTAGAGCTCATGACGTAGACCTGTGAACTGAGCTTTACTAAAATCGGATATTTTAGATGCACATGTATCTATTCTATTTTTTTTTTAAGGAGTTTAAATCTAACTAATTTGTGGTCGCTATTTCCAATAGTTTCACCAACATCCACATCGGCTACCCTGCTTTCATGGCTAGTAATCAATAGATCGAGTAAGTTTCCATGTCTTGTGGGTTCTTTTACGTGCTGAACTAAGTAACTGTCACCGAGAAAATTTATCAAGCGACTACACATATCGCCATGTTCAAGGGTCATTCAATCAATGTCAGTAAAATTGAAATCACTCATTATCAATAAGTCCCGGTTGCAGAAACTAGACAGTTCTTGAAACACCAGTTTGTCGTCTGCTAATGATAATGTTTTTGGCCTAAACATTACACCTACATTCATTTTTTGTCCATTTGTTTGGGTTAATTCTACCCACAAACTATCACATGCATCCTGTTTTACTTTCTCTAAAACACAGGCATGGACATTGCTTTTAACGTATAACAGAACATCCCCACATTTCTTGTGGTTTTTATCCTGATTAAACTGTTTAAATCCCGCAATATTAAATTCAGCTTCAAAGTCTCCACCATTTAACCATGTCGCGGTTATTCCTATCATATCGAGATTTTCACTTCTGACATATCTTTGTATTTCTTGAAATTTATTCCCAATACTACAAGCATAGTACATGGTATTAAGAAACGCGTGATTGTTTTTTTTTTATATACGTTGTGTATTTCAACATGATGCCTTATATTATAATTTGTTCTTTATTGACACATTACTCTATAATGACATTTGATATTTCACTGACATTCAATGCCGCATGGACATTTGCCCCATCACGGACATCTGGTCCCTCTCGGTCATTTGATCTTTTGTGTAAACTCTGCCCCACTACGTCATTGCGTTCCACACCGGCCACCCGTCGTTCGCTGACATTCTGTCCGGCATCCCTTCCTAAAATGACATTTTGTCCTCCATAATAGTGGGCCAATGTGATTCTTAATACTCGAGTAACTAGTCCAAGTTAATAGGCTACCACTTATTCCGTGTGAATCTAATTTATATATATATATATATATATATATATATATATATATATATATATATATATATATATATATGTATATACATATAAAACACACACACACACACACACACACACACACACACACACACACACGTGGGAAAGGTCATTTAGAACTACGGTTTTTACTGTAGCTATTATTGCCCTCCAGCTGGTTCACCTCTTCTCTAGGAGAAATTCCCTTTAGGCACCTATTTATCGGGGTTTGGTCTAACAGATGTCGTAATTACACGGGGAAGTGGGAAGGATAGGGACTTGATTCAGGTCTGGGACAAGAGATCCTCTAATACCACCCCTAGCGCTTAGGTACCATCAACCCTTCCATAAATATCTTGACCGTTACTGTCACCACTGTTTATGCCATCATCACGCTAGGACTGCCACCATTAATACCACCATCATTACCAACACCATCACAACAACACCATCACCACCAACACCACCATCATCAACACCACTCATATTATCACCACCAACGCTCTCACCACCGACACCAGCAACGCATCCAGCAACACCATCACCACCAACATCACCACCGACACCATCACCCAACACCATCACCACCAACATCATCACCACCAACACCATCACCACCATCACCACCAATATCATTACCACTACCATCATCGCCATCACCAACACCTTCACTACTACTACCATCACCACTAATACCATCACCACCATCATCATTACCACTACCATCAACGCTACCACCACTTTCGTCATCACCATTACCAACACCTTGACCGCTACTATCCGCATTACCACCACAACCCTCATTACTTCCACCATCCCTACCACCATAATCAAAACATCCGTCTTTTTACCCTATGCTATTTTCACGGTCACTTTCTGAACTCTGTGGGGACCTCTTCTCCGTATTGAAACCGCACAACACTGGATTTTCTGAAACTCGTCCCTTTTCTGTGCAAATAATTTCAAAAGGATGTGTCATATTCTTTATCTTAATCCTTTCACTGTCGGGGTGGGGGTAGGGGGTGGAGATATAGAGATCGCTTACTTGTGGTCCTAGTGCACCTGTTTATGATCCCTCTACACTTTAATTGATATGTTCTTCGTTTTCTTCTCTCTGTAATAGTTAACCATACGTATTTAGTAACCTTCCTATTTACTTTGATTTTCATGTTCTTATTTTCTTACTTAATGATTCTATTTCTTTTAAGGTGATCTTTGGAGTGTTCATTAAAATGAAACAGATCTAGATTTGTGATTACTGTTTTAGTTTCCTTATTTTCTTCAAGGTGATCTTTGAGTGGTTCATTGAAACAATAGAAAATCTCGATTTGTAATTTCTGCTTTAGTTTATTTGTATGTTCTCGTTTCCATGTGTAATAAAGATGTTATCCTTAAGATAATCTTTGGAGTTTTAACTGGAACATAAAAAATAGATTTGTAATTCATGGTGTCTTTGGCCAATTTTGAGACGTTTAAGAGGACCTTTAAGGTCATATAATGTTAGATATATAAAGAAAGAAAATAAAAGCTTAGGAATAAGAGCAAATGAACTCGTTATTTATAAAAAAAAAAAGTATAAATACAATAAAATTTCTGCTGTGGAAATAATGGAGCGTTACATGGAACGAACAAGACTAAGACTGGAACAAAAAGGACATGACGGGACAAGAATGCAAGACGGGAGAGAGAGAGAGAGAGAGAGAGAGAGAGAGAGAGAGAGAGAGAGAGAGAGAGAGAGAGAGAGAGAGAGAGAGAGAGAGAGAGAGAGAGAGAGAGAGAGAGAGAGAGAGAGAGAGAGAGAGAGAGAGAGAGAGAGAGAGAGAGAGAGAGAGAGAGAGAGAGAGAGAGAGAGAGAGAGAGAGAGAGAGAGAGAGGTTGGGGAGTTAGATGAGATAGATGTTGAGATAAAATCTGAGACAGAATGTGAGATAAATGGTGAGATAGACGGTGAGATAGATGGTGAGATAGATGGTGAGAGAGAGAGAGAGAGAGAGAGAGAGAGAGAGAGAGAGAGAGAGAGAGAGAGAGAGAGAGAGAGAGAGAGAGAGAGAGAGAGAGAGAGAGAGAGAGAGAGAGAGAGAGATATTGTGAAATAGTGATAAACAGAGACAGAGACTATATAATTGTGTTAGGATTTCCCTTTGAGTTGTAATCAACCAAGATCCACCTAAGACATGGATATTCTTTATACGTGTTCTTATTCGAGTTTGATGTATATCTAATTCGTGGTCGCCATAGAACTTTTTCAACGTGGTGGTGACGGTGATCATAGTCATGGTGGTCGTGGTCGGGGCAATTGTTGTTGTCGTTGTCATCGTCATTGTTGTCATCGTTGATATCATCGTTGGTTGCTTGATAATTTGCTTTCTTTACACTATCTATTATTACCCTAAGGGATGTTAATAAGAAAATAACATGGCTTATAGTTTTGCTGCCCAAAGCGACTTGTCATCAATATAGTTTTTAATGTTCTCATCCAAAGTGTCTCCAGTTTCTCTGTCAGTGACATGTACTGTGAAGCTGTTTCCATTGCGTATGATAGATGCAAGTATGATAGGACATTCGAGTTTTTGTTTCTGTTGTATGGCTAGAATGTAAGTTCGTTTGCCTTAGATGCCGTGCATAGATGTGCTTCGTGTGAATATTTGTATTCTTTACAGTCGATGAGTATTCAATTTTGTTAATGATTTTGTACTAAGAAGTGTTTCATCGCCATCTTTTTATATCTATATGCACTTGTTTACATTTGTTTGCTTGTTCGTTTATTTTTCTTGTTTATTTGCTTTTTCATTAAGTTATTTGTTTTATATATCAAATCATTTATAGTGATGCTTATTTCTACATTATTGTATGTTACTTGCATATTATTTGTTATCTTTATACTCATTAGGTATGTTCCTAGCACTTGCTACTTGACCCTTTCATGTAGTCAAAATTTGATGAAACAAATCAAAGCGCTTGGGGAAGCTTCTGGTCCGGCCTCGCTGTCGAAGAGGTCATGTGCATACTGATGGAGCCTTGCGGCAGGAAAACTTCGAGGACAATCCAACACCCTCCGTGTTGCAGCTCTTCCTCCTCCTGCTCCTACACCTCCTCTCACTCCACCTCTTCCTCCTCTTCCTTCTTAACCTCCTCCTCCTGCTCCTACACCTCCTCTCACTCCTCCTCCTCCTCCTCTTCCTTCTCCTCTTCCTCCTCCTCGTCCTCTTCCTTTTCCTCCTCCTCCTCCTCCTGTTCCTTCTCCTCCTCTCACTCCTCCTCCTCCTCCTCCTCTTCCTCCTCCTTCTCTTCCTGTTTCTCTTTTTCCATACCTACTATCACAACGACTTCTTCCCTTCTCCCAGCCTCCTCTCCGGCTCCTCCTTTTTCGTATCCTTCTTCTCTTTCCCTCCTCCTCCTCCTCCTCCTCCTGTTTCTTATTTTCCGTATCTACCACCACCACCACTTCCTCCTCCTTCTCCTCTTCCTTTCCCCCAGCCTCTTCTCCCTGTCTTACCTTTTCTGTTCCTCTTTCTCTTCATTTTCTTACTCCTTTTCCTTCTCATCCTCCTCCGCTTCGGTGACGCTGTCCAGCGTTCACCAGGATTAAACGAATCAAAAATGGCAATGCAGGATGGGCGCTGATGCTGACTTTTTTTCCGCTCTTTTGGTGTTCCTTCAAGCTGAATGAAATCATCTGTGAACCCAGATGCAAGGCGACGCTTGGAGACACTTAGAAGCAGGCAAAAGCATTAGATTTTTTTTTTTGGCGCTGTGGCACTCACCGTTAGCTGTTGGACTTTGATCCAGAAATTTTATGCCCTCAAGAAGACGTCGAGGGCTAATATACTGGGGTTGTGGTGACATAAAATTATAAACAAATAGATAAAGAAATGAATGCACAGGTACTACTACTGCTGCTAATAATAACCTATAATAAGAAAAATTAAGACAAGAAAAATCTATTCAAATATATAAAAATTATTATCAGATTTGTTTTTATTTATTTACTTGTTAATTTATTCTTTTAAGAAAGGTGGTGGAGAAGTAAACATTGGAGGGCGAGGAAAAAGTTGGACAGATAGGAAAAAGTATCTGTTAGCATAAGAACATAAGAACATATGAATGAAGGAGACTGCAAGAGACCTTAAGGCCTACACTAGGCAGCTCCGTATCCATCACCATTTGTCATCTGGGTTCGAGGAAAGACCAAAAGTAAATTATCAATTTAGATAAAATGCTAGTATTTTAATAAAAACAATAATCATCTACATTATAAAAAGATTTCATCACTACAACTATTGTCAACATAACCACTATTACCCCTACCACCACTACCCCCATTGTCAACACTACCAACACTACCACCATAACCACCACAGACACACAACCAATACAACCATCACAACCACCACAACCATCACCATCATTATCACCACTAACACCGCAACTATCACCACAAACAAAACCAGTCACTATCAGAACCATTTCTACAATAGCCACCAAATCACTACCATGACAATGAACAGCAACAGCGACAACAACAAGAACAACAACACAGCCACCATCACAGCCATCACCACAGCCACCACCACAGCCGCCACCACTACAACAATACCAACAAGAAAACGATAAAAACAGCAGCACCAACACCGCCACCATAATCCCGGGCAATACTCACCATTACTTTGATCACCAGCGGCTGCACACCATCACCAAAGACGATAGCAGCAACAGCTGCTATGGTAACAGTTGCAACAAAGGAATTTACAACAACATAAACTGTAGTGACAGCAATAACAATAATAGCTAACAGCATCTCCAACACTACCACCACCACCACCGCCACCACTTCTCCCTCCTCCTCCTACCCTTAACTCCCTTTCTTACCACTCCTATTCCTCCTACTGTTACTCCTACTACTACTGGTACTCGTACTCCTCCTCCTCCTCCTCTTCCTCCTATTCCTTACTTTACTCTTACTTTTCCTCATCCTTCAACTAATCCACCTCCTACTTCTTTTACTCCTCCTATTTCATCGCCTACTCCTCCTCCAACTCCTATCACTACCACCTTTGCCTTTCCTTTTCCATCCAACTCTATTACCGCCTCCACCTCTCAATTATCCTCTTCCCCCTCTCCTCCTCCTCCTCCTCCTCCTCTTCCTCCTCCATCTCTTTCTCCTTTTCATCTTCCTCCTTCTCCTCTCTACTCCTACTCCCCTACTCCTCCCTTCTACTCCTCCCCCGCACTCCTCCCACCTACTCCTCGCCCTTACCTCCCCCCCACACACACACACTCGGGGAGGGGGGGAGGATAGGATTACGCCATGTTTTGTAAGTACTACTTTGATCATTTCTGGATTAAGTAATCTTATTACCAACACATTAAGACCATTGCTCCCTGTGCTACGATGGCGTACTGCGCACATTATATCATAGGTAAAAACAAGTGATTTTATTTAGTGTTGGGAACGTCTCCTTTCTATCTATAGAGGATACTTTGTCTTTCTCACACTCACAACACGGACAGCAATGCAAAATTATTTCATTGTGAGGTCTATATGAGAAAACGGGACCGTTGTCGTCCGACTTGGGATTAAGAGTTTCCTGTGACAATATACGATTATTGTCTCCGTATTATATAGTTAGCTTGTAAACATGAGGGGTTCTCTCATAGCTGAATAAAATCGCAAGGTGGCCATCCACTGTTTAATCGTACATACGCTCACTATCATTTCATGTTGATTGTGCGCGTGCGTACGTGTGTAGTGTATATACAGACCGATCTCTTTGTCCATGGGGTTGAACTTGAGAACGCATGGAGAGGTTAGTCTTTAGCAGAATAAAATCGTCTTATAGTATAGAATCTTTAACAGGAGGAAGGCGTTTTGAACGTTTGATATAGATAGTTCAAATAATTTTCATTCAACGAACGTTAAGAGGTTCTGAGTCAAAGCATCTACAATTAGTTAAAGCAGAATCCTTAGGAGAAAAATCCTTGAGAGTTCGTTCATTTATAGATAATATGTTTCATTATTCTTACTATCACCAGATGATTTCATTCACGTATAAGGGGGAACTCTAATTTCTGAAAGTGTTAAAGCCCATCTAGATTAATCTACGAATCATTTATCGGTAAAATCTCTTTCAAAAATATAATAGAAAGAGGAACCAGGTAGAAGGTCAGTGCCTCACCAAATGGGCTTATCGAAAATTCATCACATTCTCAATGCCCCTAGCCAGAAGTACATTATACTTTACATCGAGGGTCTACATTACGATAAGGCTTATCATATCTCATCCGGGCCTTTCGCACCGTCCCTTAACCCCCCACCTACCCACCCGTCTCCCCTCGCCCCTGCCTCTTCGCCGGATCAGGCGCGCCAGTTCCGAACTCAGGGAGGTTCTTGAGTCAGCCTACGAGACTCACCATTCACCCAAGTTGGCGCATGACGTCATGTGGCGTCAGTCTGTCAACTAACCTGCCGATTTGAACCTGGAGGCATGCGGGGTCACTGGAGTGCAAGAACCAGTGGGAAACGTCAAATTTGTCGTCACATTAGCTGATTTACGCATAGTGGGGCCTGCAGGTTTTAATTCTTAAGGGCCATTTACACGGTCAAACAGTTTGACAAACCCGGTTTGTCAGGCAATTGTTTGAAGTGATATTTGACCATGTGAATGAAGTATTTGGTCGTCAAACACGTTTGTCGAACGTGTTTGACAACCAAATACCCTATTCACACGGTCAAACATCACTTCAAACACTTGTTTGACAAACCAGGTTTGTCAAACCGTTTGGCTGTCTAAATGCCCCTTTACTGTACTGGATATTTTTTTTTCTGGCTGCCGCCCAGTTATA
>NC_134796.1:17563895-17586395 GCF_046742065.1 Oratosquilla oratoria
AATTATTTGTATATTTATCTGTTCATTTACCTATTTGTTTTTTATCTAATTATGTTCGTAAGTCGCAATTCGGCCATCGCCATTTCGTCATTAAGTACTTATAATAATCATTGTCTTTATCGCTATTATTACTAGTAATATTACTGTTATCATCATTAACATTATTCCTATTATGGTAGACATTATTTGATCCTTGTTCCCCTCCTTCATTAATCAATGTTATTATCATAACTTAATGGGATTATAATTATCTTTTATCATCAGTACTATTATTTATACTATATTAGTTACTATTCGTCTTTCTCTTCCCCATTGCTTTTACCTTGGATTTTATCATTTGATTCTGAGAAGCCAAGTCTTTCTCCGCCTTCTCGCTTCCCCGCCTCAGTCAAGATTGGATCATTTTGGTACCTCGCTCTGGAGCTCGCGAGGGGGTGGGGGATTTTTTTTTTTTTTTTTTTTGGGGGGGGGGGGGTATTAGGGAGTTGGGAAGTGGGGATGGGGGTGGGGGTGGTGGCTTTACGGTGTGGCCGATAAGACGAGGAAAGGAGAAGGAATGTAGGGGGACGGTGAATAAGAAAGAGTGTCGAGGAACGAGGAACGGAAGATAGGTGACAAATATGTAGGTAACGGAATGTAAGTGAAGACAGACAAAAGGATACGGTAAGTTGAAGGAAGAAGTAAGATTAGATAAATATCAAAGGGAAAGAAGTAGGATAAAGGGAGGAAGGAGACAGGGTGAGGGATAAGGGACAGGATGAGGGAAGGTTTTAAGAGTATGGGGAAAAGAGAGAATCAGGTCATTGGAGACAGCGGAAATAGTATAGGAGACTTTTAAGAGAAGTAAAGGTAACTAATGGGAGAAATGTCAGGATAGTGCAGAGGAAGAATATGAAGGAAAGAATGGAGCCATCAAGAAATGAGTAATACGCGACAAAATCCAGAAAGATTTCAGTGTTAAAATCATGGATGATGAAATGAACGAAAACAAGGGAAAAATAAAAGAGACGACAAGGAAGGACGATGGATAAATGAGGAATTATGAAGGAAGGAAAGAAGGTACAGTAAAACAAAACTGGTTAATGATGTTCAATTATGCAAGAAAAGAAAAATAAAGTGGGCGGCATACTGCGCAAAGGAAGAAATTTGCAAGTCGAGTAAGAATGAAATGTATTGATATAGATGTGGAGGAACTTTGACCAAGGAACGAAATAGTATTCAGTCCCAGCCAGAAGCTAGAATTCGCCAACAGCCTTATGGTATTTGTGCCTCTAGATATACTTAATGAACACCTTACTATTCTACTCATGGTGGTAGACCAGTGATTCTCAACCTTTTTCACTCTATTCCCCATTCATGAATTCCTATCAATGGTGTAGCTCCCCTACATTTTCATCCCAAATCCCAATCCCACCAAAAAATGTTAAGTAAAAGATGGGTGATGATGATGATGGTGATGATGATGACGACGACGACGACGATGACGATGACGATGACTACGACGATGATAAAATGTTGATGAAGAGAAACCCTGTGCTTTATTATGAATTTGGTAATCATAATAACTTTAATAGCAAATTTGTAACAGCAGGCCATGGCCACCCTATATTCTTGTCATGGTTCCCATGGACCCTGGGTTGAAAACCACTGTGATAAACTTTGATCTTAATTAGGGTTGCGATCATTTGGACTCCCGTTTATACTTCGGATTGCCTCTCATGAAAATAGAAGAGATTAACGTTTTTATAATGAAATACACTGCAAGAAGGATACTGGAGGAGTTATTTTTGTACACTTCTGTAATGTTAATGAAGTCAAAACTCGGTTTTGCGAATGACAGATCGTAAAGTAGAGAAGCTCAGCTCACTCGTGTGAGTTTCGGGAATACGATTGGTTGCGTGACACATTTGACAGTAGGAATGACATATTGCTGTGTGATTCATTTTATCGTGTATTTCTTTTTGATTAACTGACACTAATAAACGTTTTTGCTAACAGAATGTTTGGAAATTTGAGTAATTTCCAAGATTTGGTATTGTCGTGCTCCCATCTATCTTTTATACATGAGGAGTGAGACCCACCTCAAGTTAAGGACAAAAAAAAAAGAAAAAAAAAAAAAAAGTGAAAACACGACAATAATTGCCTCCATATCTCATACTCAATTGTATATATGGTTAGCAATTCATGTGAAAGCATGAAGATAATTAGTAATTCTGTTATGTTTCAATGTCCTTAAGATTTCTCGTAATTCATATGCAGATATGGAAAAGAATGACGGTAATGATGTTTTCATACTTCAGGTCAATAGGATATAAGAAATATATTCTACGTAACATTAACTATATTAATAAGAAGACACGTAATATATAAAGACTTACAATTTAACCAATTAGATTCCATAGTTAGTATGAATTATCAGTGACACCTGGGTTCCTTCTTAGCTCTAACTTATCTTAAGAATTTTACAATACCGTATACCCGCAAGGGTATTGTAAGGGGATTGGGTAATTTGCACGTCTTAACACGTTGAGTACAAGAGAGTGATAGACTGGAAGACAGGGGGGGGGGGTCACTGGCAAATCCAAGCTCGACACAGTTACCAATTAACGTTAATTTGATGAATTTTACATTAACTTTATTATACAATTTACCATGATAACACTGGTAATAAAATAGTGTGAATACAAAAGGAGATAACTGACCTAAAGTAACTAAGAAGAATTAGAACATACAATTTAAACCGATAGCCTATAGGCGTATGCGCAGACGAAGTTGTCCAGATTTAAGAACGACCTACCCTACCCCCCAACGATATTGGTTTGGGGGGAACATATCTGTAGAGGTACATCACGGACACGTGACAGTATCTTGATCGTGTAAATAAACTTCCGTGGTGGTCCTTTCAACCATTCTCACTACTTTTTTTTTTTTTTTTAAGAGGTTTGATCGGCTGACGTCATATAAGTGGCAAAGTGACAAATGCTAGATGGTTTCATTATGTTACGAGCTATCCCGTAGCTTGCTAGAATAGAACTTCTAGTGATCGAGATAATGTTCTAGTTAGGATACATACCTGAGATTAATAAGATTATCTGTTGTTTGTCTTAGAAGTCTTCAGGGTGCCACGATAGTGTTTGCAGGTCTGAAAATCAACTTCACCTTGGCAACAATAATGTTGCTGAATTGTCATGGAGCCAATGTTCGTCACCGATGTCTTAACTAATGTAATAAAAACACTAGTGGGGGTCCCCTCTCCTGCCCCTCGGCTGAATAAAATCGTACATAGGTAGCCAGAATAAAGCTGAAATTCGTTAGAAATTATAAAATGAAAACATACAAGATATATCAACACTATGCCTTGTAACAAAATACTCATATTGATAACCAACGTATCAGTTTCCTCTCCGCAGTAGATTATCGTTAATAGCATTATCAAGTGATTTCAAGTTCATTACATTTCTTATTCTTCATAAAACAGTGCTATAATGGCTTTTTATTTAATACTATAAATTGTCTTAGCTTAATGAGGTTTCAACAAATATTCTTTATAGATAATATATTTATTAAGTCCATACCCTATACGGCGCCATAGCTATATAGAATGTAATGTGACAGATGTACTAGTAAACGAATGAATAGAGAAGTCAATGAATAAACAGCTTCATTAACAGATTAATGGATGTATTTGATCGAATCTTGAACCTTTGTATTACACTAAAATCAATTAGCTACTAACGACTGTCACGACACTCAAAGTGACAGTCACTGATCCGATAAGATATGAATGAATGAATTCTACTAACGACCACAGCTTGAGGTCCAGCCATAAGCTGAATAAGCTTATCTGGCGCTAGCCAGAAAAAAAAATAGAAAGTAGATCATGGTAGTGAATGCGTTAATTGAGATAGCCTTAACTCAAGCTGAATGGAATCGTCTGGTATGAATCAGACACACACACACACACACACACACACACACACACACACACACACACACACACACACACACACACACACACACACACACACACACACACACACACACACACACACACACACACACACACACACACATATATATATATATATATATATATATATATATATGTGTATATATATTGATAAGTATTTTAGACAAATTATTTGGATGATGGAGAACGTAAACACAGGGGAAGGCTCGGAACCCTAAACACTCTAACCAATATGTCAAATGATGGAGAGCAACAGGAGGTTATTTGGCAGGAATACCACAGAAGACGCAAGTTGGATAGATGTGTACTACAACGTAAATTTCTACAGGATTGCTTGGAAGAAAAGGTCCTTCCTAAATCGGCTCCGAAGCAACTGGTTAGTGAGAACAACCCATTCGGTAAGTGTGCTAAAGTATATTTAGAAGAAGCTTGTAAAGATTTAGACAACAAAATAGAAACATTACGTGATAAAGTTAAAATACCAATATGGAAACAGGTCCATAAGAACGGAACACCGATACCGGATATTTGGTCACCGGACAATTGCCCATCAGACATATGCCCACCGACTCATAAATGTACTTGTAGATTTGGAGTGCAATTACCATCACACCTAACTTATAAATTAGAAAAAGAAAAGACATCACAAAATGAAAGACTAGAGCGAAAATTAAACAGTCTATGTGACAACAGCGATTGGAATAAAATTGGAAGGTATGAAATAATAACAAATCTTTCAGATAGGAGATTATCGAATACTGAAATTCAAGCTCTATCGCTAGGACTTAAATTCGACACTGGTATTAACACAAGGGGATTCACAGATTTTATTAAGAGAAACTATAGATGGAGTGACAGCGATATTGAAAAAAGGATTCAAACAGGGGATTGTTACATGTTACCAAGCGTTAGCCATTAAAAACGAATGCGTCATCCCCAGAAGATTCAAGAAAGCTTTAATAAATCTAGGCTTAGACAAAGACATAGTAATCACCAATGCAGATAAAGGAGGTGGTATCGTGATCTTATCAAAAGAGGACTATATCAGTAAAATGTTAGAGCTCTTAGATGACGACAATACTTATCGCAAAAAACATATAGGTTTCGTAACGAATGAAGCAGATAAATTAAAAAAAACATGCCAGAAAAATTCTTAATAAAACTGAAAAAGGAAAGAAATTAATGAGACTTCTGGAGGAATACCCCAATCCTCCCAGAATGCGCGGTATTCCAAAAATTCACAAACCCAACGTTCCAATGCGACCCATAACTTCAGGGGTTGGCAGTGCACCCCACAGACTAGCGAAATGTCTAGCCAAACCGCTATCACAGGCAATGGGATCGATCAGCAATACACATTTGAAAAATTCTAACGATCTTTTGACAAGACTAGAAGCGGTGCACGACACAGTGTCGAAAGACAGAACGTCGAAACGACAGAACGTCGAAACGACAGAATGTCGACTGCGACAAAATGTCGAAATTTCAGATATCGACGTGATTATGTACATAAAATCACCGGAAAATGCAAGCCTGTGTTCACGCTCAACAGCAATAACTAAAATATCCACCAAAAACTTGGTGCCCTCCCTAATTAACTTTCTTGACTGTACATATGTACTAATTTCAAAATCAATTCTTGAACTATATTCGAATACAAAAAGGAGGATACATTTTTCTTGTCTCTACATAAAGTGGATATTCTATTTTCAAAATTATTCCATGAACTATATTCATTCAAATACAATACAAAGAAAACATGGCAGAATTCTTCGTTGCTCAAAAAGGAGGGAAAAAAACTTTCATGCGAAGGTTTTCTTTACACCAAAAACAAATGTGTTTAGGAAAAAATATACTGGCGCTGCGAGGACCATGCCTGTTCAGGAAAAGCTGTAACTGTTGATGATGTGATAGTAACCACAAAAGCTCATAATATACATGGATCAGGATTAGGCGCATCGCCAAAGAAACTTTGGAAGGGACCTCGCGGATAATATGCCAAAAACTCTCCAGCCATCTTCCGGAAGAGTCGAGCATCAAAAGGATGATTCAGAGGCAGCGTCGTAAAAACCAGCCGGGCTTACCTCGTAGTGTTACAGACCTTACTCTTCCTGTGGCACTTTTGACGTCTCCCCGGATTGTTTTATCAACTCTACATCCTGCATGCACCAGTGATGGGGCAAATGCTGCCTCTCCTTTTCGTGTTGACAACCAAGAAAACCGAAGACGCTTACTGTCGTATCTTCTCAGCCATCTAAGAAGCTGCATCACAACGCGGTCTGGATCTCAGAGTCAATATTTACAGAAGTGACTTTGAACGTGCTACGATGGAAGCTACAAATTATATCCTGTCTATGCAGAAGGTCGAAGCTTGTTTCTTTCACTTTGCTCAAGCGCACGGGAGAAAGGTTGTGGATTTGGGCTTGCGTGAAATGTACGTGAACGACAGCGGTTTTGCACAGAGACTTAAACAGCTGACTGGTTTGGCTTTTGTTCCCCTTTCCGACATCTCAAGAGCCTTTCATGAACTTATTTTAGATATGACTCCTGAATGTGACCCTTTCGTAAATTACATCAGAGAAACATACATTGGATACTATCAATACGAACACCAGTACACCCAGCCTCGCCATTTCTCTGCGTCGTGGATCATGGACAAAGCCAAGTTTTCTACCGTGTCATCCAGGAAGAACCGAGAACGACAAACCACCTTGTAGGGTGGCATCGGAACTTTCAAGGAGTAATTGTAATTGAACTGGTATAAGTCACTGTTGTTTAAGTTGTTTTATCTTCATTATTATGTTAGAGAAGAAAATCATGCCGAGCGGCCATGATTGGTCGAGTGATTTGGGAAATATCGTATTTATTGCCGAGTTAGATTTTCTTTAAAACAATATCCATCTTCAAACAACCTCTTTTAGTCATGATTAGTCAAGTGCCACTAATATAAAAAGGCACACATGATCGAATGATCAGTGAAATGCATATTTCGACATTATGTCGCATTCGACCATCTGTCGTGTCGACATTTTGACCATTCAACATTATATCGTAAGCTATGATGTCAAGGCGTTATATACAAATATTTCCACTAACGGTGCGTTAGAAGCAGTAAAGAGAGTAATAAAAGATATGAACGATACTGACCTACCCATAAGAAAACAAGATTATATAGAATTGATAGATTTATGCGTAAATTTCGGTGCGTTTACTTTTAATGGTGACGAATATGAACAACATAGAGGTCTCGCTATGGGTAGTCCTTTAAGTGCAGTGATGGCCTGTCTATATATGGAGTTATTAGAAAAAGAAAACTTTATCAGAATCAATGGTAGGGGATCACACTGGTTTAGATATGTAGACGACGTCCTCGCAATCATTCCCGAAAACACCAATGTAAATAATAAAGTGAATGCTTAACGCGGTCAACAGCGATATTCAGTTCACCGTAGAAGAGGAACAAAACGGACAATTGCCCTTCCTAGATACGTTAATACGACGAGTGGAAAAAACTGTAACTTTCTCAGTATACAGAAAGGAAACTAACAAAGAGGATTTAGTACATTACTTCTCCGCACATGATGATAGGACAAAGAGTGGTATAGTAATAGGATTTTTTCTCAGGGCACTACGAATCTGTAGTAATGAATACCTAGAAGGCGAATTTGATTACATTATGAAAACCTTTGACAAACTTGGATATCCAGAGGGAATGTTGAATAGAACAAAAAGAAAAGCAATAAATATTTACAATCGCGGAAAGAAAGAGAAAAATGATAAAAATAATACAAATTTTATATCAGTACCTGGCTCAGAAACGTCACCAATAATAGACAAATATTTAACAAAATCAGGTATGAACATAGCTAAAATAACTAACAAGAGGATAGGTGATTTAATAAAGACTTCTGAAAAGAGAAGCAATTCCGAAAACAGCGTCGTATACAAAATCCCGTGCAATAGTTGCTCAATGGCTTATTTTGGCAAATCGTCAAGAGGATTAGAAAAAAGAATTTATGAACATAAAAACGACATAAAAGCACATAGGACATCTAATTCTTTAGTAGTTCATGCGGAAAAATTCGATCATTTACCAAACTGGAGAGAAGCTGAAGTGCTACATAAAGGTTTTGATAAATTCACTAGAAGAATTGTTGAATCAGCATATATTTCAACTAATAATTCATCGAATCATCGAGGAGGGTTTATCGATTTAGCTAAAGAAACTAGTATTTTAATTCTAAAGCACACCAGAAAAACGACCTTTCCCAAGTGTCCGAAAAGATAATTAGATTTAGTACATAAACTTAAATTGCAGTTCTACATACACTCTCTGAAGAAGTTCTACGCGAACGAAACGTTAGAGTGTTTAGGGTTCCGAGCCTTCCCCTGTGTTTACGTTCTCCATCATCCAAATAATGTATATATATATATATACATATATATATATATATATATATATATATATGTATATATACATACATATATATATATATATATATACACACTGAATCCTCGGCTCGTCCACGTTTCAATATCCAACGGGTGCCTCCTTCGAGCGACTCTCAGTCTCGATTGCGATAGCATGGAATTAAAAGTGATTTGTGATTGAAAAAGATATATATATATAATATATATATATATATATATATATATATATATATATATATTCAATGGGATTAAAATGAACCCTGTGACACGTTCAGTCTCATCAAATCGAGACAACTGTAGAACCCTCGTCATGAGTCTTCAGTCTAGACCGTGGAAGGTCTTAATGAGAGATCATAGACAAAATATGTACTGTGACCAATATAACTTCCACTGTATCACGATTGATTGTTACGTTGTAGCTCCATAACATATGATATATAGATATATTGTTCCTCCTCCTACATATTATAAATAATCAAAGTTTAATCCCCAAAACTTGAAACGTTACTATAACATCACAAACGTTCTTTATACGTTTCTAGAAATCTTGCAGAAAATCCTAATGTGCTTCTGTGACTTTGCAAGAAAGTCTTGATAACTTGCCGTAACACTGTAAAACGCTTCCAATATACTGCTGTCATGTAGTAGAAGGTCGTTGAACTTTGCAATAATGTTGCAGAAGACAGTTTTGATCAATTCCACCAAACATCCTTCCTTCCACCTCCCCTCCCTCCCCCTCTCCCTCCCCCTCCCCTCTCCCTCCCCCTCCTTCCCCCTCTCCCTCCCTCCCACCTCTCTCTCTCCCCCTCTCCTTCCCTCCTCCTCCCTCCCCTTCCCCTTCCCCCCTCACACACTCCCACCCATCCGTTGCTTATCACCCGTAAAAAAAAAAATAAATAAAAAAAATAAAAAAAATCAAGCAACATTTTCTCGCTACAGTAAACGTTAACGAAGCGAAGCATTACAGAATGCCGTTAAAGACGAGGAACTAAACGGTGGGAGGGGCTAACGTTAACGGTGGGCGAGCTTTAATGAAACGTTTCGCAAAATGAGGCAAAAATTAGTCGGCTTGGCCGCTGTTTTGGAACAGGTGTTGGAGTGAGGGAAGTGTACTGCAGTGTGACATGTACATTACCATGCACAGCTGAGGACAGAAGCAGCTGACACAGTGGTTTGCTGGTTGTATGAAGCATCTCAACTGGGTCACATATTTTTCTCTGTATTTTTCCGCCAACGCACATCTACGGGTGAGTTCTTTAGGGTGGTTCTTTGATTTTGCTTATAACAGAAAGTACAAGCATAAAATTTCGCGAGTGCATGAAGTTAATATGTCTCTAAATATATATATAGTAATCTGAATGTGTGTTCAACTTCTTGGTTTGCCACACAAATACTGTCCTTTGCGATCGAAGACGACGTCTGTTTTGTTCAGAGATGAATATGAAGAATAAAGGAGCAGGTCACAGTCGTTGCCGTTGATGTCAATTTGTGTAGCTATGTATTTTTTTTTATCTAAATGACCATGAATCTTTTCAGCATGGTCATCAAACCAGTCCTTGTGGTTAGCGGAGGAAAACCCCAAGATTTCTTCAGAACATTTCTGTAACAATATGTAAACTAAATCAGTGACGCATTTATTTTGAGATTGCTTGAGTAATCTGTATTACTTAAGACGTTTATAACAGTCTTTCTGATTGGACAAAAGGGTGGAGGAGAAGAATTACTTCAAGGAATGCTAGAATTGAATGTTATAATAGTAACACCTGGAGGCATGAAGCACAAGAGTGTTATTATGAAACTATTTGTAGAAATTATAAATATGAGGGTCGTGATGAATGTCATTGTAGGAACCCACCTTTCTGTTTGTATCATCAGAGGATTGGACATAGAACACAGGAGTGTAGAAAACAAAATTTTCGTATTCATCTAGAAGTAAGAGGAAAAATCCCAGATACAAAAAAAAAAAAAAAAAAAAAAAAAAAAAAAAAAAAAAAAAAAAAGAGAGAGAGAGAGAGAGAGAGAGAGAGAGAGAGAGAGAGAGAGAGAGAGAGAGAGAGAGAGAGAGAGAGAGAGAGAGAGAGAGAACCTACAGAGCTACCCATAGAAATACACACAGGCAGTATTGTGTTAGGAATAAGAGTGATAAAAAGGTGAAAGAAAACCCCAACATCAAAGATAGTTATAAACTGAGTAACAATTGGAAGGACTCTTGTAAGACCTCTCATTGCGGGTAGAATGTTCAATAAACCTATTCAAATATTTATTGATACAGGATCTGTAGCTAATTTATAAGTAGTAGAGTTTTAAACCAGTTGAAACCAGGAGTGAAAATCATGTAACCAGATCATTACTCTTTGCAAGGAGTAAATGGAAGTCAGTTAAAAACATTAGGTAAGGTTGAATTAGAGGTCATCTTACATAAAAATAAGCATTTGCACATTCCAGTGATAGTTGTAGAAAAATCTGTTTTCCCAGGAGCTTTATTGATAGGATTTGCAACTATGAGAAAAAAGAGAATAGTCATATGTCCTGCTGAATTAGGGATCTTAGTTAAATCACAGGTAATACCATTTTTAAATCAACCACACTTAGTAATCAAAGAATCTCTGGAAATAGATAGGAGAGACAACAATTATATTCTAGAAAGCAGGATAGAGCGGGACAGACCAACTAAAAGTAGTCTCATAGAGTGAATTCAACTCCGATGTTCAAGAAAAGTCCCAGAAATTACTATTTCATCAACTTCAGAGCAATTAACAGGTTACAAGTGAAGTTGAAAGGAGTCACTGTAGACTCTGAAATTTTAACCATCCCAGAATCAGTTAGATTAAAAGGCTTAGATGAAAATCCATGTGAACAAGTTGTATAGACACGGTAAAGGAAACATGGACTGGAGGTGAAGCTTTTATTCCTGACGTTTCGTCTAACGACTTTCTCAAAGTCGTTAGACGAAACGTCAGGAATAAAAGCTTCACCTCCAGTCCATGTTTCCTTTACCGTGTCTATACAACATAAAAGGCTTAGAATTTATAAGACAAAGAACATGGTAGAAATATTAGTGATTAGTACTTTGAATAAAGACACAGTCTTAGAAAAGTTACACAAATAGGATGTTTTCAAGTTTGTACAAAACCTATTAAGATTTCAAATGAGACCACTGAGGAGGTGGAATCACCAAAATCATCAACCTGTTCAGTTCAGGAAGAAATAGAATTGGGAAAGAAATACAATGATCAACTAGAACCTACTAGTTACCCTGAGTTTGGATGAAAGCTTAGTTGCTTTACTCTTGAAGCACAAGAATGCAATTGTTTTGCCGGTGAATGCCTTGGGCAAAACACTGTTTTAAAACATCTGTTCAAATTAAAATCAGGGACTCAACCTATCTATATACCTCCCTACAGATCACCACATTCCAGACTAGACATTGTAGATAACTTGATTACTGAAATGTTATCACAGGATATTATTGAAAATAATAAAATTGAGTGGCACTTCCCTTTGATTCTGGTGCCAAAATCAAATGGTACCATGCGTCCAGTTATCGATTATTAGGAATTGAATAAGCAGACCATACCCAACCGATTAATATTATCGGTGATAGGGGAAATACTTAGAGGTTTGGAAACTGAGAATAGGCGTTTTAGCACTATAGATATCAAATCTGCGTTCTGGCAAATCGAGTTGCATGAAGACTCACGAGAATTCGCAGCATTTTCTACTCCAGCGCGACACTATGAGCTAAAACGAATTCCATTTGGGTTATGTAGTAGTCCATTAACTTACATAAGATTAATGAATATAGTTCTAGATAGTGTTAGGAGACACTGCCAGTGTATTTCTAGATGATATCTTAATAGTTTCTCAAACAGCGGCTGAGCACTTTAAGAAATTTATTTGGTATTCTCAAGACTAGTTGAAGCATACTTTAAAATATTCCCACATATGATTTACAGGTCTTTTGCTTAATTTTGCCTCCCAATCTGTAAGCTGAAGCTCCTGACGTAGTCCTATGAACTGAACTTTACTGAAATGGGTATCTTATATACACAGGTATCTTTTCTATTTTTTTTTTAGGAGTTTGAATGTAAGTTGTG
Organism: Oratosquilla oratoria; assembly: GCF_046742065.1. Classification (NCBI taxonomy): domain Eukaryota; kingdom Metazoa; phylum Arthropoda; class Malacostraca; order Stomatopoda; family Squillidae; genus Oratosquilla; species Oratosquilla oratoria. Next base: position 17,576,394 of record NC_134796.1, read on the forward strand.
ATCGCTACTTGCAATAATTTTACCAACTTCTACATCGGTTATCATGTTTTTGCGGCTAGTGATCAATAGATCGACTAAATTTCCATGTCTTGTGAGCTCTTTTACATGCTGCGTTAAGTAATTGTCACCGAGAAAATCTATTAAGCGACTAACTATATGTCCATGTTGAAGGGTCATCCAATCAATGTAAGTAAAATTGAAATCACACATTATCAGTAACCCTTGGTTGCAGAAATTAGACTGTTCTTGAAACAACTGTTTGTCGTCTGTTAACGATAATGTTTATGGCCTATATATTACACCTACATTCATTTTTTTTCCATTTGTTTGGGTTCATTCTACCCTGTTTCACTTTCTCTGAAACACAGGCATGGAAGAGGCTTTTAGAGTTTAGCAGAACACCCCCACCTTTCTTGTGGTTCCTATCCTGATGAAAGTGTTTAATTCCTGCAATATTAAATTCAGCTTTAAACTGTCCACCATTTAACCATGTCTCAGTTATTCCTATCGTATTGAGATTTTCGCTTTTAAAGAAAACCCTGGATTTTTTAGAGTTTGTTCCTAATACTACGAGTATTAAAGTACATGATTTTAAGAAACTCGTTATATTTTCTTTTTTACTTGTTTTGAGTTTCAACATTGTGCCTTACATTATAATTCTATTCTTTATTGACACCTTGCTCTTTATTGACACTTGTTCCTTCATTGATAATCAGTGCCTCATGAACATTTGCCCCATCACGGACATCTGATCCCTCACGGTCAACCGATGTCTCCTGTATACCTTGCCCCACTCCATCACCGCGTTCCACACCGGCCACCCGTCGTTCACTGATATTCTGTCTGGCATCACTTTCTTAAATGATATTCTATGCTCCACTGACATTATATGCTACCGTGATATTTTGTCCTCCACTATCATTACATTCAATCGTGCTATTTTGTCCTTCATTGACATTACATCCTAGTGTAATATTTTGTTTTCTACCGATATTGTGTCTTAAAATGATATTTTGTCTTACACTGACATTATGCTGTACATTATTGCAGCGCCCTATTTTGTTTTCCCCAAAATACTCTGTTTCCTCTTTCCTTTGATTTTTTTTATCCGAAAAGGGAACTAGTCTATTACAAACTCCCGCAATGAGGGTTGTAAGAACATCTTTGCCTGTAGGAGAGAGGCCAAACGCAGAGTATAGGATCCAATACATTTGACGTTTCGCCCAGCAGGGCTTCTTCAGAAATACATTGGATCCCATACTCTGTGTTTGGCCTCTCTCCTACAGCGCTGTTGCAGTCGTTGCTGCTTTTAAACATCTTTGCCTCTGCGAGTAAGGTGGATCCCATCAGCATAAAGGTCCAAAGATCAAGATAGTGGTATCCCAGTTGCGTGCACAGCTGTGATGTCCTCTCATTGATCCTTATGGCTCTATTGTCCCAACACGAGACAGCGTAGATCCTCAGAAGGATCCCACATATTATGTGACGGCTCCCACGCTCCTTCATCTCCTGAAGGAGGATTCTGTAATTCCGAATAAGTTCCTCTGATCTCACCCTACCCACATCGTTACTTCCCGTATGAACAATCATAACCGTGTTCGTCCGTCCTTGCTCCTTGATGGTCTGGGTAAAATCGGCAATCCCACGGCCTGGTTGACATACAAACTTACAACGTCGTTTAGTCTTCCGCTGCAGGATGTCACCATAGCCTCGCACCATGGAGTCCCCCACCACCAAGAACTCCTGATTTTCAGCCATCTCATTTTCCAGCAGAGCAAAATGGTTAGGTAGAGATAGCGGTTGCTCCGCAGGACACCTACTTACCGAACTCGGGCTCAACAAACGGGACCCCACGGAGCGCCACTTGCTCACGGCAGTGGTAGAAGTGGAAGAGGTGGACCACTCTATGGGTTGTGGGGATGATTGATTCTTCTCTCAGAGCGCACTCCTGAGAAGACGAATTTTCTCCTCACACATCCTGAGATGGTTCTCAAGGCTCACACAACCTTCACAAACCATTTCACTCCTCCTTCGGCAATAAAAACGGCAAAGAGAAAATATAAGCGAACAAAGAAACAAAAGTAGTCATTAAATATACTAAATACACGAAGCTTAGTCTGTTTACCTTATACTATTACTCCTACCTTTGGAGTACAGTACCACACTACTGTTTTGATTCTAAATTACAAGGACACTACACTTTATCTTTACCTGTAACTATATAAAGCTACACGTATACAATTATTAGAACACAACACAACCACTTGTCATTATTCGAAGATATAAACTTCACAGGAAGTAATAACCTTAACAAGAGGTATTCGCTACCTGGTGTCTTGGCAGCAAACGAGTTCTCTTGTATGAAAAATTGACTATTTCATAAACATTTAGAACTCACAATCGTATATTCAATTGAATTAGAAGTACACATACACATCTGTAAATACATAATCATTCAAGATTTCTCTGGGTACTCTCAGTGATTCAAAGAGTTTTTAGTAAAAAGTTGTTGCGAACAAATAACAGGGTTATTATTTTTTCTTTCTATATAATATATCACATACAACTGAATACGCGCACCACGTTTTATTGCTTATTGTGGTATTAAGGGCAATAGATATATAAACTTAGCCTTAGGTAACCAGGCTCCGATTTTTCACAAACACTGGGGATGCAATATGACCATTAGGTCTAGAAATAATCAGCGAGGCAGGAAAGAAACTTAAAAATCTAGTAACAACAACAACTACACAAACAATTAACGACCTAAGTGTTGTATATAGGATACCATGCAGCAAATGTGATAAATCTTACTATGGCGAGACCCACAGAGGGCTTATGACCAGAATCAAAGAGCACAAAGCAGACTTAAAATACCACAGGCTTTCCAACGCGATGGTGGGTCATATAGAACAAGAAGGTCATATGCCCGATTGGCTACAATCAGAAGTGATGGAAAAAGGATTAACAAGGAGAAGAAGAAAAACGGTTGAAGCATTACACATAGCCACTAAACCCAACATAAACCAAAAAGTAGGAAGTATTAAGTGGACAGAATACACGGCGAAATATGCAAATATAGAAAGACGCCCCAGGACAGCTCCGACGTAACACGGGGATTATATACAAGGACAAAACATCACGGTGACATTTCGTTGATCAAAAATCATGTTTTATTCTCATTATTTTATTATGCATTCTGTATCGATACTAATTATTAGTATTATGTTATTATACTGTAATTTCAATTGTATTGCATTATTATATATTATATTGTATGTTATTATTTTTTACATTATAATTATATATTGATTATTATTAATTATTATTATTATTATTATTAATATTATTATATTATTATTATTATTATTATTGTTATTATTATTGTTATTATTTTATTATTATTATTATTATTATTATTATTATTATTATTATTATTATTATTATTATTATTATTATTATTTATTATTATTATTATTAATACTATTATTATTATTATTATTATTATTATTATTATTATTATTATTATTATTATTATTATTTATTATTAGTATTATTATTATCATATGTTATACCGATGCTGTTTGAGGTGTCATACTGGAACAGTTGAAACATTACACATGACTGCCGGACACAGCACGGGCCGGGAGATGGGAAAAGTGGAGTGGACGGAATGAAAGACGCCCAGGACAACTCAGACATAACACGGTGACAAAATATCACAGTGACATTTATTTTCATATGTATTTCCATTTTTCAAAACTCGTATATTTATTCTTATTATTATTGATTATGTATCGATGCTAATTATTATGTTGTATTATAATGTGATATACCATGATATGATTTGGTATATTATATTATATATTATATTTTATATTGTATATTGTATCATAGATCGTGTTGTGTTGTATTATTATTATATTACTATTATTGTATTATATTGTACCGGTGCTGTTTGACATGTACTGGAACCAGCCACCAACCACTCCGCAAGGAGGGAACGTGGGCCTGACTCACTATATACACCGCCAACTTCGACCCAGAGTAACACTCCTCTGAAGAAGCTATTGTAAGCGAAACCGGTCAGGAATAAACTCGATAATCAGATAAAGACCCGTGTTTCCCTCTCCACCTTTCCCATAATTTGTCCCAATGTCTCTACATATATATATATATATATATATATATGTATATATATGCATATATATATATATATATATGCATATATATATATATACATATATATATGCATATATATATATATATATATATATAGGGAATTAAACTCTTCTGCTGGGATTCGAACCCTTGCTTGAGCATCTTGCGTCTTTACAAGACAAGGACCGTACTACTACGCCATCCTGACCCTACAAAACGAAACGACTTAGTTTACGGCCCAGTCGTTCCGCCGAGGGCACCTGGGTGGAGCGTGTTATGTACTGTATTTCATCAAGTCCTTTATGCAGGATAGTCTTTCGACATTGCATAAAGGATTTGATGAAATACAGTACATAACACGCTACAGTACATAACACGCTCCAGAGAGTGAACGGTTTGAGGTAAAGGTGGGACTTCGTCATTGATGTGTTATGTCGCCCTGGCTGTTCAATCTATACATGGATGGAGTGGTACTAAGGTGAATGCAAGGGTAGTGGGTCAGGGGTTGGAGATGGTTAAACAAAATGGAGAAAAATGGAAAATAAGCAAGTTGTTGTTTGCTGACGACACTGCGCTTGTAGCAGGATAAGAAGAGGATTGAGGAAGTTAATGGCAGAGTTTGAGAAGGTGTGTGAAAGAAGGAAGCTGAAAATAAATGTGGGCAAAAGTAATGTGATGAGATGTACAAGGGGAGAGAGTGACAGTAGGCTGGAAGTGAGCATAAAGGGTGAGAGACTGGAGGAAGTGGATAATTTTAGATACTTGGGTGTGAATGTGACAGGAAAGGGAGGAGTAGGGGGGGAGGTAGAATGTAGATTGAGAGAAGAGGGTAAATGCCTTGGTGGATTAAAAAGTGTAATGAGAAATAGACATCTGCAAATGGATGGTAAGAGGAGGTTATATGAAAGAGTGATTCTGCCGACAGCACTGTGCGGGGCAGAAACATGGAACATAAGAGAGAAAGAGAGAAGGAGTTTGAATGTGTTTGAGATGAAATGTCTGAGAAGTATAATAGGGGTTACTAGGCTAGATAGAGTGAGAAATGAGGAGGTGAGGAGGAGAACAGGGGTGGAAAGAGAGCTGGGAGATAAAGTTGATGAAAATGTATTAGGATGGTTTAGACACATGGAAAGATAAGATGGATGGGTGGGGTAAAAGGGTCATTAAAAAAGAGGAATGTCTGTTGAGGAAGGACGGGAGAGGACAGAAGGTAGGGGTGAAGGAGAAGGGTTGTGTATGGATGATGTTGTGATGCATGAGGGGGAGTGGGTGGGGGATGGGGGGTGAGGAAATATGTACAAGAAAAAAGTTGACGCAGCCCGAAGGGATTTCTCCCTGTCTTCTCCTTTCCTGCGTGAGGGGACGGAGAGGAGGGTCGCCGAAGTTATGAAGCGGCCTTGCTGCGGATGTGCTGTGTCTTGCGACACTGCTTCTGACCATGGGCAATGGACAGGATGCAGGGATAACCCGTCATCCAGGAGGTGCCTAGATAAGAGGGAGGGAGGAGGGTGGAGGGGATTGGGATATGTAGGGAATGGAATGGGTGGGAATGGTTTCTGTGCCTTTTTCTTTTTGGCTTCCCCACGTGTAAGGGGAAAAAAGCCTTTGGTATATGTGCCAAGATGGGAGGGAGAGAGGAGGGTGGAGGGGAGTGGAATATATGGGAAATGAAATGGGTGGAGTGATTTCTATGCCTTCTTCTTTTCGGCTACCCCCCGTGTAAGGGGGAAAAAGCCTTTGGTATATGTATGTATGTATGTATGTGTGTAATAGAGTCTTTGTTAAAATTGAAAATGGAGAGAGTGAGTGATTTCAGGTAAAGGTGGGAGGTTTTGCAGATATATAGGATTAGGGGAAAACTGTTAAGGGCAGCCAATATTCTTTATGAGAGTAGTAGAGCCTTTGTTAGAATTAGAAATGGAGAGAGCGAGTGATTTGAGGTAAAGGTGAAACTACGACAGAGATTTGTCATGTCACCATGGCTGTTCAATATGTGCATGGGTGGGGTGGTACGGGAGGTAAAGGAGAGGGTAATGGGTAGGGGGCTGGAGATGGTTAAAGAAAATGGAGGAATTTGAGATGTGAGCCAGCTGTTGTTTGCTGACGACACTACGCTTGTGGCATGGTCAGAGGGGGGGGGGATAAGGGAGATAGTGATGGAGCTTGAGAAGGTATGGGATAAGTGAGAGTTGAAAGTAAACGTGGGTAAAAGAAAGATGATGAGATGTACAAGGAGAAAGGACGGCAGTTAGTTAGAAGTAAGTCTTAAAAAAGAGAGGCTGAAGAAGTGGATAGCTGTAGAAATTTGGCGTCTCTTGTGGTATGAAAGGGAGGAGTGGAGATGAAAGAAAACTGTAGACTGAGAGAAGCAAGTAAATACCCTATGAGATCCAAAAACGTCATGAGAAATAGGCATTAGGGAATGGATGCAAAGGGGAGACTATATGAAGGGGTGATTGTCCCAACGGCACTGTATAGGGTAGAAACACTGAACTTAAGAGACAGAGAGGGAGAATTTAAACGTATTTCAAATGATATATCTGAAAAGTATGATAGGGGTTACAAGGCTGAATAGAGTGAGAAACGAGGAGATGAAGAGAGCTGGGTTGGAAAAGGAGTTGGCAGATAGGGCTGATGAAGGATATTGGGATGATTTGGACACATGGAAGGAAGTTGTGAAAAAAGATTGATAAGAAAGGAGTGGACGGCAGAGGTAATAGTAAACTTGATGGGACGACCGAGGATGAGATGAGATGGATTGGGCGAAAGGGGCGTTGAGCAAGAATGGAATATCTGTTGAGCAAGGAATGAAGAATAGCTATATATAGATAAAACTGTGATTCAAGTGAGGGATGTAAAGAAGGGGGGAGTTAGGAAATGGTTATGTACAATTGATATTTTGACACAGACCGAAAGGATCTCTCCCCGTTTCCTCCTTTTCTGCATGAGGGGGAGAGAGAGGGAGGGTCACCTATTTAGTGAAGCTGTCTTGCTGTGGATGTGCTGTATCTTGCTGCATTGCTTCTTACCTAGGGTAGTGGGCGTATACAAGGATGACCCGACATCCATGAGGAGCTAAGATTAAAGGGAAGAAAGGGTGGTGGATGGGAGTGGATACTTGCCTTTTGACTTGGCTACCTCTCTTGTGAGGAGGGAAAAGCCTTTGATGTATGTGTGTGTGTGTGTGTGTGTGTGCGTGTGTGTGTGTGTGTGTGTGTGTGTGTGTGTGTGTGTGTGTGTGTGTGTGTGTGTGTGTGTGTGTGTGTGTGTGTGTGTGTGTGTGTGTGTGTGTGTGTGTGTGTGTGTGTGTGTGTGTGTGTGTGTGCTGTGTGTATATGTGTGAACATATATATATACATATCTATATATATATATATATATACATATATATATATATATACATATATATACTGTACGTCCTTTTGTCTGGATCGGTCTCAGTACCTCCATGGTAAGTAATCTCCCTATTGAATCAACATTTTATTTTTCTGTTTATTTATCTATTCAATGATTTCTGTATATTTTTATTTATTTATACGTTTATTTATTTATTAGTTTATTCATCTATTTGTTTATTTGTTTATTTTACTAAAAAATAGAACGGGGTCTTATTTAATTGAGATCTCGTTTTCTACGAAGACTACCCCACAACTGAGTGAAGGCGACTAAGCGTGTCAACGTGCTGAAAAAGCTAATGCACGTCTGTCAGAATGTCTTTAAATGGTCTTGAAGAAATACTAAATTCATTATTGTGTACTGAATATGTGAATATATAAACAGTACATTTTTCTTCCCTATTTTAATTTTTTCTCTCCTTTGTTACTTTTTTTCCATTTCGTTTTCCTCATTTTATTTTTTTTTCGCCTTTTTTCACCTTCTTTCTTCTCTTCATTTTCGCCGCCTGTTCTGCTATTTTAAAGCAAATTAGTGACATTCAAGTACCCATAATACAAAAGAACATCGACAGTACAGAGTACCGCTTCATAAACACAGTTGAGGTATTCCAATTTGGCCTGTTAATAGCTTCGACGAATGCAAGGTCGCATTTGTGTGAGCAGGTAAAGCCTTCCTCTGGAATGCCATTGATTGAAGCGTAGTGCTTCACAAACACTTCAGATATTCCACTTGATAATTACGTTATATTATTTCTAGTCTTATATTCAGATATTCATGTGATGAAAACCTAATGGCATTGTTTGTGTTTTAAAGTTGTTTGTTGAGGCCAAGTGCTTCACACACATTTTATTTGTAATTATTAGAGTTGAAAAAATGGGCCATGGTCATTTTTTGTCGTATTCACTTATGCGTTTAATACCCATGGGTGTATCTCAGGTAACATAATAGATTTTGTTGTTCAAGAATATGTATTATCTCGCCACGCCTGGAGGAAAGCCTGGAGATTCAAAGGCATTCGAGTGCTGGTCAGTGCAATTTTGTAACATCCAGACCTGATGGTGAACCTTTCCAGGCGTGACATTATGTGCAGTGGCATTCTTTCTTTTTCCGTAGGAATGATCAGATCCTCTACTAATATGATGATGTTTCTTAAACCGAGCAAAATAATTTAGACGACGAAAATAAAATCTAATCAGTGAACATTATACCTATGAATTAGTTAATCGAGCTGACTTTTAACATTTTTGGAGTATTGACGAGGGATCAAATATGTACCTTATCACCAGAGCTAAAGATCACAATTTGCTGCTCTCTTTCTTTCTTTCTGCTCCACTCCCTCTCCTCCACCTCCACTTCTCCCCCATTGTCTCTTTCTACTCACTCCTTCACCCTCACTCCTTCACCCCCCTCTCCTTCCTCTCTCTCTTGCTCATCTCTCTTCCCCCTCCCTCCTTCTCCTCTCTCCCCTCTCTCCTTCTCCCTCCCTTCTCTACCTCTCTCCTCCACTTCTCTATTCCTCCACTCTCTTCCCCCTATCTCTCCTCCACCATCTCCTCCTCTCTCTCCTCCCCCTATCTTTCTCTTTCTCATTCTCTGTCTCTATCTCATTCTCTATCTCTTTATTATTCTCTCTCTCTCTCTCTCTCTCTCTCTCTCTCTCTCTCTCTCTCTCTCTCTCTCTCTCTCTCTCTCTCTCTCTCTCTCTCTCTCTCTCTCTCTCTCTCTCTCTCTCTCTCTCTCTCTCTCTCTCTCTCTCTCTTCACTTTATCTTCGTCTCTATCTCTCCTCCCTCTCCCTCCCTCTTTTATTTTCTCCCTTCATCCTCTCTTCTTCTTTTTCTTTCAGTTTCCCTATGTCTTATTCTTTGTGCCTCCTCTCCTAGTCTTCTGTTTCCCTTCCTCCACCGCTTCTTCCTCCGCCCACTCGTCACGTGTGGTTCTTTGAGTATTCATATGCATGCATCTGATTTTTTTACCTTTCTATTCTTTTTCACTTAATTCCAAGTGGCTTTAGTTGCAGTATGTATTTTTCTACTACTGAGTAGTAAAAGATGAACTATTACATTTAATTTTCATAGGTAATCGGTGTTTCAACAAAACCTGTTCATACTACGCTTGTAATCTGTGCGAACGACTCTTGAGAAAATATTGTTGAGTGCACTTAACAATGAGAATGACTTAAAATGGTTGTTAAACTAATTGGTTTTAACCTCGTGACAATTGAACGGAAATTAGAGTTCTATATTTAGATGCGCTTGATGCTGAGTTGGGTTATGATGATAATATTCATAAATCAAGTTAAGGTGAGACGGAGTACATCCCAAGTCACCTATAGGTAATTTATGTGTTGTTTGCAGGCGCGCACTTTAGCGTCCGCATGCAAGCATTCACACATGCGAGCGCACACGCTAGCAAAAATAGAAACACGTACACACACACACACACA
>NC_134796.1:17596395-17601395 GCF_046742065.1 Oratosquilla oratoria
GATTAATTGGAGGTTGGAGGAAAAATATCCCAATGTAATAACGTCTTTATGTTTAATGATTGTGGACTCAATAATTAACATTGATCAACTCATTAGTTCATCAAGCAATCAACCAAACAAATGTCATGGCAATGTACGGCCGCACTTACCCTTTTTCGCTGGTCCTGACAAGCTCCCAGGAAGATCCCCGATCCATCCTCACCAACTAGAGACGAAAATGACGAAAGGATTTTATTCTAATGGAACGATTTTTACGTTTCATTAGGATCAATCTGGGTTCTGGTGACCATTTTGTTCAATCTTTTTGGTGCTACCATCATTATAAAAAAAAAAAAAAAAAAAAAAAAAATCAACTGAGGGAAAAAATTCTTTCACTCTTTGATAATTAAATCCATCATAGTCTCCTTTTGCGAGTTGCTATAATAACTTACCTTCACAGTCAGCGATACCTTAAAGGTAAAAGATTTCTCCTCAGATAAAGACTCCATCCAAATTTAAGTACCAAACAAACCAGTAGATCTCCTGTTCACATTAATGACTACTGTAGCATTGATGACAACAGATAGTTTGAGGTCGCTGGCAGCAGTAGTAACAAAATTGATGATCTCAATTATGGTGAAGAAGGCGTTGATGTCAACGGAAACTCTCCCCCGACCAGTTTGAAATAGAGGCGACATGACGTATGAGATCCTAATAACGGTCATCAGCTCCGACCCAGATATGGTAAAAACGGGCTGGGAACATATCCGTGATGTATGCACAGTATGTGCACTTACTCTAAGGTGTACTACAATCTAATACGTCTGGAAACTTATCTCTGTAGTATGTTGGGCTCTTTTAGTCTGAACAAAACAGTCAAACGATAGCCATGTCAAAATGTTGATTTAAGAAATCTTAACTTTCCCAGAATAACATAGTTTTGATGTGTCTTGCTAATGATATAATTCTAATCAGCTTAGGGTAAGATACGTGAAAAAATTATTAAGACTTTTTTTCCCATACCATACCTTCAGCTGAATAGAATTGTTGACAGTATCAAGAACGAAATTGATGAGATGTGCCTCGGTGTTGAAGGAGCTAATACAAATTTGTTATAATGTATCCCAACCTCTGTGTTAATGGGTTTGCGTTAAAGGGCGAAATGGAAATCGTGATGGGAGAAAATAAATAGGGAAGTGAGTGATCCATCGAACCCAGTGATAAATTGATTGGGTTTTCACAACTAAGTTATGAGGACTCCACCCTGGGTTAACTTCCGCACTGCGGTGATCCCGTCCCAAAGCTGAGCAAAGTCGTCTGGCTTCAGCCGATCTGGACGTCGATGTACCAGAAAGGGAACTTCATTGTAGTTCCTTGAAGATTTTCTTTTTGATATATATTTCGAAATCTAAAGAATGCTACTCAAAATCTTCTTGGGGTTAAGAAGGAAAGAAGGGAGAAGAACAGAGGATGAGGAGAGAGATAAGGAGACGGGGAGGAGAGAGGGAGAGATTCGGGAAGAAGAGAAAGAGAGGAGGGGGAAGAGAAAGAGATATGTCGGGAGAGAGAGGGAAGGAGGAAGTGGCTAAAAAGAAGAGAAGGAAAGTGAGAGAGAGGGAGGTGCGGGTAAGGGAGGGAGGGAGGAAGTACATGGCGTAGAGTGAAAGGAGATAATTGTATTCTCAGTCCTTTCTTGGCGTCGGGGAGACGTCCAGATTATTGTATTTGTGGTCTGCGACTTTCTTCAGAAGTTCTGGTTTCGATCCTAATCTGGAAACCTCAGGATCTCTCTCTCCTTCCCTCCTTCCTCCCTTCCTCTCTCCCTCCTCTCCCCCTTCTCTCCATTCTCCTCCCTCTCTCTTTCAATTTTTCCTTCCCCTCTCTTTCCACTTTTCCTCCTAATTCTCTACCGTCTACCCTCTCTATTCTCCTCCACGTTTTTCTACCCGTACTTATTCCCCCTTCTCCCCCCCCCTGATCCTCTCCTTCTCCTTCTTTCCCTTCCCTCTTTCCCTTCTCTTTTTCCCATCCCCTCTCTCTCTTTCTCCTTCATCTCCACCAGCTTATCTGCCTCCCTCTCCATCTCCTTATCCAGTTCCCTCTCCCCCACCTCTCCCACACTCCCTTCCTCTCTCAATGAATTAATTTCTCTTCCTTTCCTCTCTTTTCCCAACTCCCCGTCCTCCCTTTTTACATCTTTTCCACCACTATATCTTCTCTTCACTCTCCCTCTCTCTTTCCCTCTCACTCTCACCCTCCCTTTCACCCTTCCTTTCAAATTCCTTTTTTCCATTCCTTCTTGCTTCAATCTCTAGCCCTTACCCTCCTCCTCTCCCTAGAACACTTACTTCCTTTTCTCCATTCCCTCAATTATTCACTCTCCCTGCCTCTTCCTCTCCCTCTTTCTCCCACTCTCCCCATTCCCTTCTCCCTATCTCTCCTTCTCCCTATATCTCTATCCTTCTCTTTACTTTCTTCTCCCTCTCTCTCCTTATTTTCTCCCTCCCTTTCCCACTTTACCTATGTTTTCCTTTATCTGTAATAGAAATACTAACCATATCTACCAGCATATCACGGAACAGTACATGTAATACAAGAAATAGTCTCCTTTATCTTTCAGAAACTCCTCCATGATCTTCTAACTCAGTTCTGGTCTCCGTCCTATGGAATGGATATTAATTCATTAGAATCAGTACAGAGGAAAATGACCAACATGGTACAACGTCTTAGAAATTTAAATTACGAAGACAACCTTAGGCACCTTAGCTTGCATTCTCTGGAATGATAAAAAGTGTAGAGTGATCTAATAGAGGTATTAAAATGGGCAAAGGGTTCCATCAAGGGTGATAGAGACAAGGCGATTATATTAATACAGCAGGGCAAGACTCCTAGTAATGTATTTAAATTGGACAAATTAAGGTCTAAGAATAAAAAGAGGAAAGGACTGATTTTCCAACAGAGTGGTTAATGAATGGAATAGACTAGGTAACAATGAAGAGAGCATGGAAACCATTGGTTGCTTTAAGAGAAGATTAAATGAATTCATGGATAGGAATGACACATGGTAATGAACATGAAACTACCTAGTGTAGGCCTTATGGTCTCTTGTAGTCTTCTCCATCCTTATGCTCCTACGTTCTTATTAAGCCCTTCAAATCGATGCTGCCTTCCTTGGCTGAATGAACCAGTTCACCTTTATCTAGAATAAAATCTCTCTGTGGGCGTTACTGTACGGAACGAGTTGATTGAGATGATATTGCCCACCTCAGAACGGTTAGGCCCCCCCTCAGTTAAGTGAAATGGTTAGAAAATATCCGCTATCTGTATATTATCAGCCGACCGATTCAAAAGAAATGTAGCGTAAGTGATTAGATTATCTTCAAAATTCATACACACAGTCAGGGAGCCGCATATAGAAACTAATTAAAACCTTATGATGATTCACCAACTAAAAGTGTTTCGTAGTTTTAACTTAATTAAACACAGTCTAAAATACATACTACCAAATATATGGTAGTGGTATCCTCACGGCGTGGCTGTTAGTAAAGCATATAATATATGGTATTGTATCGGAGCAGCAAATAGATTCTTTTTGAAGACGAACTCTTTCATGGCTAGCTTGATTCGTTATTGGCTTGATAATACATCTGAAAGTTCTCTTAGTTAACGTAAAGTCTGCTGGATTCTTCTTGCAGGCTTTACGATAGGTATTCATGATGCACTATGGAGATGAATAAAATCGTCTGACGCCAACCAGAGTACCAAATGGTATGTCAGGATTACTTCTTTCTCTTTCGCCGACTTGCATTGAACTCGGAGGTCGGTTTTCATTGGCGCGTTTCTTTTTCTTATTTTTTTTCGGTGATCTTATCTATCCTCAAGTTCATTATTCATGATAGAATGACCTTTGCGATCTGACCTGGATCACATATGGGTTTTTCTTTTTCTTTGTGTGTGTGTCTTTTGTGTGTGATTCATCATTGTCTTCGATCACGTGTTGGTTTCGTGATCGACAGCTATTTCCCTCCCGGGAGAGAGCTCAGAGCTCATATATGACCAATCTATGGGTAATGCTTTGACCTTACACGCACACCCAATTCCCCGCCCACAAGAATTGGAGTAACGACTCGCAGCGTAGCAATACTGAAATGATTTCAGCCCTGGGCAGGATTCGAACCCGGACCACCGTAATGGCGGTCGGGAACTCTACCACTGTGTGTGTTTGTGTGTGTGTGTGTGTGTGTGTGTGTGTGTGTGTGTGTGTGTGTGTGTGTGTGTGTGTGTGTGTGTGTGTGTGTGTGTGTGTGTGTGTGTGTGTGTGTGTGTGTGTGTGTGTGTGTGTGTGTGTGTGTGTGTGTGTGTGTGTGTGTGTGTGTGTGTGTGTGTGTGTGTGTGTGTGTGTGTGCGTGCGTGCGCGCGCGCAAATACATGCAGGCTGAAGAAAAGGCACATACAGTTGAACGGACAGCAATAAAGAGACAGACAGACACAGACAAACAGGCAGACAGATACATAGAGACATATATACATAGATACAGAGATATACAGACATATACACAGGTAGGCACACAGATAAACACATCACAGGTACACAAGTACACAGATAGACTAATAGACGAATACACATATAGAAAGACAGACAGATACTCGTAGACGGATACACAGATAGGCAAATAGACAAATATACACAGATGGACAAATGGACAGATACACAGATAGACAGATTGATAGAAACACAGATGGAACGATACACATATGCACAGATATACAGGAAGACATATTGAAAGATAAGATTGTCTTAACTCTTTTACAGCTACTTAGTGTCGTTGTAATTTTGGTGTTATATAAGTCATACAAGACTTGTTAACATTCTCCAAAGGCAGAGACTCATCGTAAAAAAAAAAAAAAAAAATGTTAGTCTTCGGCACGGGGCTACTACCTTAAACTGAATGAAAGAACTCAATGTTAACCCGAACAAAGGTACTGAAAACTTCATTTAAGGAGTTTATTTAATGTTAACA
>NC_134796.1:17611395-17618895 GCF_046742065.1 Oratosquilla oratoria
TTAATTATACATAATTAGAACTAATTAACCTGTTTTAAGAATTAGGCCGAACAAATAGTAAAGCACAAGACACGTATGGCTTCTTAGGGACAAGAAAATGTATATATTTTTTAACTTTATTTTGTGTAGGTTTTTGTTGGCTGAATAATATAGCCTTTCAACATTTAATGTATATATATCGTGATTAACACTGGCATGATTCAAGAACATTTAGGTTCCAGGGAATTTTGCTAAGGAGAATGGAATTTTGTATTGCGATTTATAAAATCAAATTACTTGGAGTAGATATGAAAAAAAAAAAGGTGAAAGATATTAGAGTATTCTCTCTTTTATTTCCCTCTCCATCACTTACTCCCTCCTCCCTCCTTTCCGTTTTACTTTCTTCTCTCCTCCAGCCTTCCTCTCCTTTTCCCCCTCCTCACTCCTCCTTCTTCTCTAGTCTCTTCCTTCCTCCCTCCTTCCTCTTTCCTCCTCCCTCCTCCCTCCTCCCTCCTCCCTCCTCTGTACCCCCTCCTCCTCCATTCCTTTTCTCTCCTCCCTCCCCCCTTCCCCTCCCCTCTCTCCTCAATGGAACCATTCTCAACCCTGACAAGGCAGATCCAGCCGACCTGGGTTGAATCCTCGGCGATGCGGATGAGTATAATTTCACTGAGTAAAGTTTCAGTACTTTTGATACTACAAGACATGATCCTGGTAATCTATAATTTCAAGAGGACCGACTACTATCCGTGGTGTGGATCAAACTACATATCCTTTTAAGTTTCATACTGCCATATTATTACACATTTTGCGTAGGTGAAACTACTAAACCTTTAAATATAAAAAATTAATTACACAAGAAAAACGTAAGGGATGGAAACTATTCCAGTGACATATTCAAACACGTTGAATTATACAAGGTATAAAAATCCTGTTCATTGGACCAACGCCCAATCTATTACTTTTAGTGATAATATGGTTGTAAGAAACTTAAAAGATTGTAGTTTGATCCACACCACCCAAAATCATAACATGAATCTACAGCATGGTTTATATCAATTGGATAAATTTACATATTAATACATATGTAAATCATTAAGAATGTAATACCTGAACCTTAAGTGGCTTCATGTGACCTCGAGACGCCGCCATCTGTCAACCATGGGGTCTATCCAATTGTCGACAGTATGTCACCCTTCGGAGTTCTTAAGTAGGACCGGCGTCTTACCAAAAGCCCTCCTGCGTTCCTCTATGGATACATATATATGTTGGTGCAATCCTTTTTTTATATACTTTGCACTGATGATATGAAAGCGTTTTGCTTAGTTTCATTTCTCTTTTTCAATGGTCACCCTTGCATTATTGAACAAAAGTTATCAGTGTTTCTTCTTAGCATATATATATATATATATATATATATATATATATATATATATATATATATGCATATATATATGCATATATATATATATATACATATATATATACATATATATATATATATATATATATATATATATATATATATATATATACATATATATATATATACATGTGCGAAGAAGACCACTTGGAAAAAGAAACTAACGAAGCAGAGCGCTTTCATATATTACATCTTCAGAATAAAAAGGTCATTGTTGCAGCGAGAATGACCTTAGCCGCGCTAGCTCGCAAGAGATCGCGAACAACTAGCCAATCCGCGGGCTCTATTCCCAGACGGCCGGCAAGATGAGCCAATACTAAGGTATACATTGTCCACAATATCTGATAGTCTGTAGTTTCTCTGAGGAAGACATCTGTGGAAACGTTAGAGAATATTCACTCCTGCATTATCCTGCGTCCCCTTGCTACCTTTCACTCATATATACTGTATATATATATATATATATATGTATATATATATATATATATATATATATATATGTATATATGTATATACATGTGTGTGTACATGTATATACATATATGTATATATATATATACATATATATATGTATATATATATACATATATATATATATATATATATATATATATATATATAAGCTGCAATAAAAGGTGCGGCAAGATCCAGGGAAGGCAATACGGATCTTGACGAGAGATATGGGTGTCGGAGTGGCGACCATGAAGAAAGCGCTGAACGAGGATCTTCGCTACTCCTCATACAAAAGGTGCAAGGGCCAACTACTCACCACCAAGGCCTAAGAGAACCGTCCAATGGAAGAAAAGAAACTTCTCAACAAGGTCAAACACCCAGTCGAGCCGGGGACGCTCTAATTTTTCTCAGACGACAAGAACTTCTGCCAGGACCAGTTGCACAACACGCAGAACAACAGGTGGCTAGACTTCAGTCCGCACGAAGTCCTGTGTTTCATGAAGACCAAGTTCCCTCAAAATGTGATGGTCTTTGTGTGTTTTTCCATCATGCCACCCACATCTTTGAAGAGGGACTCAGACTCACTTCAGATGGCTATATTGAGTTACTCTTTACTGTTGTCAAGCGCTGGGTGGAGAGGGTGGCTGCGGAAAGACCATACATGTGGTAGCAGGAATCAGCACCGTGTCACACCTCCTGGAAAACGCAGAAGTGGCTGTCTGAAAACTTCTACGACTTCACCAGTCCCAACATCTGGCCCCCCAACTCTTGTGATTGCAACCCCATGGACTATTATGTGTGGGGCGTAATTGAAAAGACACCAATCGTACCGCCTACAACACCAAGGATGAGCTGATTGCCAGGATCAAACTGGTGTTCAGGCGTCTTCTGAAGGACATAGTGAAGGCCATCTGCGGCAGGTTCAGGGCGGCTTCTTTGAGTGAGCTGTATTTGCCAAAAGGTCCTCTAAGAGAGGAACTTTGAATTTTGAGAATACATAGAATTTTGGGCAACATATGACGTTTTTCTTTCCTCTGCAAAAAAGTGTTAAATTTATCACGAACACCCTGTATATATATATATATATATATATATATATATATATATATATACATATATATATATGTATATATACATATATGTATATACATACATATATATGTATATACCTGTATATATATACATATATATATGTATATGTGTGTATATATATATGAATATATGTATATATATGTGTATATATATATATGAATATATGTATATATATATATATATATACATATATATATATGTATATTTACAAGATTAAAAAATAACAAGAACAAACAAAATGGTCTTCAACCTAGTATACACGTCATACAAGAAAAGATTAGGAAAAAAGCTTCATTAGAAGAGAGAAGAGAGAGATATCGTGATAAGTGACGTAAGAGCATACAAGAAACAAATAAACAATAATTAATTAAAAACAAGGAGCTTGCAGTGTACAAGACACATTTTTCCAAGCAATTTCATCAATTTATGGAATCACCAGGGTAAGAAAACGGCCTTGAAAATAAACAGAATATTCAATACCAAATTCGACCTACAAAGACAGAGCCGGGATCCTATAAGTGAATTTCTCTTTTTGTATATTACAATGAGCTAGCGGGTACGCACACACACACACACACACACACACACACACACACACACACACACACACACACACACACACACACACACACACACACACACACACACACACACACACACACACACACACACACACACACACGCACACACACACACACACATTCACACACAAAGAACTACAACCACCTAATTGGACTGAAAAATCAGCATCGTTGAACTGCAAACCGGCACACATATAATTTTCAGAGGAGGATGGTAACGTGTTTGAAACCCAAGTTTTTACTCGGGTGATCGATGTACTACACAACAGATGATGAATTGTGTTTGACTTGATATGTAGAAAGCGGCTGATGATGTATCTTTCAAAAGGATTATATGTAAGATAAAACGTATAAGAGGATGTAAAGGGAGTCTGCTGCTAGAGTGAAGGATTCCCTGTAAAAGAGAGCAATGAAGATGGTGGTGATGGATAGAATGTTTGTTTCAAGGGAATAACTTGTGGTGTCCCACAGGGTTCTGCGTTGGCATCAACTACGTTATTGATCTACGTATATTATGTGACTGAGGGATCAAACATTAATGGTAGTGGTCAACAAGGAATTTGTCACAAGAGAAAGCACCTCTTTTCAAGGTATTTTCGCATTCTAAACCCAAAAACATTCCAAAAAATACTGTATCAGCCATAGATTTTTGTGCTCTAGTACACTTCTTTAATTTTTTCTATTATGATCATCATTGTGTTTCTAAGAAAATTTCCTCACTTGAGGATGGTCTGCTACTCTGAAATGATGTCCAGTCTTTATGAAAGACCTTCATCGTGATTATAACAATTGAGTGGCACTTGTTTATTACTTTTCCAAAGTAAGCTTAAAGGCAGTCCTACTAATGGAAATAAGTTTCTCTCTGTTACCCTGTATCATGCAGCTAACAGTTATTATGAAGGAAACATATAAGAGTATGAAGCTTTGATTGCAATAAATAAACAAATAAATAAATAAAGTATTAGGAATTCACATGGAATATCTGTATTGACCAAAGGAGTGGAGATGGTTACACAAAGTTTTGTCGTTTCCTTGTGAAAGGGACAGTAAAAAAATACTCTATAAAGAATGTGTGGCCAAAGTGATAATTGGTTCCATGAGAAAAGAATGTCAATGGTACTCCACTTGTTGATCCTGAGAAAAATTACATCGGTCAACAAAAAGAAACTTTTTTTTTTTATCCCAAAGCCTAAAGGAGGTGAATCTAATGGTGTTTACCATGTGAAATTCAAATACGTTTTCAAAATTTGTCTATCAGGAATGGTCTTTTGTGATATTATAGTTTAATCTTGTAACAAATGTATGTCTTTAACTGATATATCAGGGTGATATTACTAATGTACTGACCTAAATATAGCGATGTTAGGTTTCCGGCTATATTTGGCTTCTGGAACGTCTCTTCTAAATGTTAAACAGTAATCAGCTAGCGAAGAAGGGCTCTACTTTCCTTAGTTACGAGTTTCCATATTCAAAATATCCTGGTGAAACCTCTCTCCTTACTCGTCATTTGACTGCACCAAGTGAGAGCCCAAGAAGTGAATTTATATGCTCATATTGTATCCCAGGTTTTTGTATAAAGCCCACGCAAACTTTCTTGAATGATAGCTATGCAGCTTTTTCAATATCAGTAAGCACTTCATCGAACTTTTGATGTTACATCAGTTTTCTAATATGTACATATATACATATACCAAGGCTTTTTCCCCCTTACAAGGGAGGTAGCCAAAAAGAAAAAGGCATAAAATCATTCCCACCCATTCCATCCCGAAATACTGTACACTCCACTCCCCTCCACCCTCCCTCTTATCTTAGCACCTCCCGGATGACGGGTCATCCCTACACCTTGTCCACTGCCCTTGTCCTAATATGTAGTCCTACAAAAGTATACTAAGCTAAGGTTAATGAGGAAGTTTGTGAAAGGTATGGATAAAACTAGCGAGGGATTCAAATATTTGAGAAATATATTTCCCACAGTAAGTGACGCCAAAATCAAAGAAGGTATTTTTGTATGTCTACAGATTAGGAAACTGATGTAAGATCCAAAGTTTGATGAAGTGCTTACTGATGTTGAAAAAGCTGCATAGATATCATTCAAGATAGTTTGCATAGACTTCACATAAAAACCTGGGATACACAGACCACACACATACCACCCATTTTTGTGTTTATGTAGGGGATATACATTTACATGCTTATGTACGCGTGTGTAATACGTGAGTAATTTAACATTGTTACCTTTGATGTAATCGAGGGAGGTCATGTTGGGGTTTGAATGCTTCAGGCGTCATTAATACGTATCTTCTCGGAAACGATGGGAGTGGGTTTCTAGTCTACAGGCTTTATACACAGAATTGACGGGAACAAGGGGATGAGGCTATACCCTTACACGGAGTTTGTCCCTGTTGACTGATGAGTTTGACTATATCCTTAATATTATAAGTCTGATTTCTAGCTTGCCAGCTGCATGAATAAAAAGTACAAGTGGGGATCTGTAATGAAGAGGTAATCGACATAGACTTTAACACCGTGGCTCTCAACCCTTTTCACTCAATTCTCCCTTTCATGAATTCTCAACATTCATGCAACTTCCCTTATGATTCTCTCAAATCCTACCCCGCCAAAAACGGTAAAGAAAATAATCATGATACCTGTAACAATAATAAAATGTTGATGAAGAGAAACCCTTTGCTTTATTGCAAAGTTGATAATCACAATTATTTTCTGCAGGGACAGAATGATGGATCTTTTATTATAAAGATTCATTACATTATATAAAAATATAATTTGGAGGAGCAGGCCAAGGTCTGCCTAAATCCTTGTTATGGCTCCATTGGGGGTCCCTATGGCCCACAGATTGAAGACTGCTTCTCCAACCTCTTAGCTACTTGAAAAAGGTCATTGGAAGACGAATAAAATCGTGTGATATTAACTAGTGTATAAGGAAACGTGCCTCCACCATCTACGCATGGGGTTAATCATAATTCTTAACGAATCCAAATGCTTTAATAAACTTGATTAATAACCATATTAGCTGGCTACGTTCGGGATTTTACGAACCCTGGTTACTTTTTACAAGAAAATGGACCTGTTTTCATCATTATCATGCCGAAAAACCCATAGATTACAGGGGGAATAAATTACCGAAACGTTTAAGCCTAATGACCGGGTTATAAATTGTATTAAGATGTTTCTCCGGGGCCAGGCTGTTCATCATCCGGCGAACACTCCCATTCTACCCAATTGCTCTTTTCTTGAATCCATAATCGGGTAAACAATAGCTGCCTTCCCACCGTCTTCCATACAATTGTTCCTTGGAGGACCTCGAAGAAGAATCGAGTCTTCCGAACCATGGCCAAACCGCAAACTGAAACGCAAGCGACACAGGGCAAAGGTAAATTTCCTCTTGCTAAAATGAAGTATGATTTGAACTTCTCTTTCTGTTGGAATACTTCTACATGCATTATCTCAACATTTCAAGTTAGAGAGAAGTTGAAACTGTACTTTAATGCAGCAAACTGGAAGTCTGCCTTGACTCTGTGATGAGTCGTCTCTGTCGCCTGCGTCTCAGTTTGCGTTTAGGCTTAAGAAGGAAACAGTAAAGAACTCATTTACTAATATAGCAGGTAACAAATTGAACAGACTTATAACTATGCAGTAAGCGCTGAAACTAATGGTTGTTTTAAGAGAAGATTAGATAACTTTATCGATAGAGATTATAGATGGTGACATAGAACTGCCTAGTGTAGGCCTTAGGGCCTCATGCAGTCCCCTCCATTCTAATGTCCTTGTGTTCTTATGATTCCTTCAAATGAAAACAAAATAAAATAAAAAGTTGTACGGTCAGGAATTTTCTAAAATCTTCGTTACCGTATTGTTACCTAGGCGAAATAGAATCGTGTTTCTATACACAGAATAAGATATGTAAAGATTACTAATAGAGGAAGGAATTGATAAATTTTCTTAAGATATTTT
>NC_134796.1:17626395-17636395 GCF_046742065.1 Oratosquilla oratoria
GTGTGGCTTTAACCAAAAACCATCATTAAACAAATCACTTGGCTAAAAAGTATATGTAGAGATAGTTGAAATTCCTCTGATTCCGTGAGGTTATTTCTTAGCTGAATCAAACAGAAACCCATTGACCAGAACGAAATAATTTAACTATCAAGTTAAATAAAGTTAACCTTCATCGTGCTTGTACAATTCATAATTTCGATTTGGCTAAGGCGGTCAAATAGATTACTTCGGGTCTAACTCGAGCAGAATACATTGTCAATGAACCAGAACAAAACCACTTAAGTTACGCTTCCATGTTTGAAATGCTCAGAAACCATGGCCGAGCCAGGGTGGGCCTTCATTCCATCCCTACTGACGGCGCCGATGCTCCCCTCAGAAATTAATGACTCGTGAACGATTATTTCATCATCAGCTGTTTTTTATGCTATTGTTATAGCCGGCGCACCGTGGGGCCGCAATAAAGCTAAATAGAAACACGAATTAAGCGCCAAACTCTTGACGCAAATTGATCGAAAGCTAGTCGGCTCGAGCCGCGACCTTCCCGTCAATGTCGATGGAGATCTCGGCGGTTTCTCTTTAGTGATTCTTCAATAGGCTATCTTTACACCAGGAGGACGGAGCTATTAAAGGACATTACGCAAAACATCATAAACAGACCATTGACAGAGACACCCTGATTAAGTGTACCAAAGTCATCGGACACAATAAGGACCCTAGAGGACTAAAATTTTTAAAGGTTTTACATATTAGAGGGAGTCACAAGGTGTGCAAAGATAGTGTGTTGAACAAGGAGGACGGGAGGAAATAAAAGGAAACGTAGTGAGTGGTGGGATGAGGAAGCAAAAAGGTTGTAAAAGAGAAGTAGTAAGCTTTCACTGATTGGTTACAAAATAGGATGAGGGAATCATATGAGAGGTACAAAGAAAAGAGAAGATAAGTAAAGAATAACATAAGTGAGACAAAGAGGAGAGCAGATGTGAAATGGGGTATGAGTATGATAGATATTTGAAAGTGATAAAAGATGTTTTGGAAAGAAATTAAAAGAGGAAGAGGAGTCGAACCAAATAGAGAAGAAAAGGTGAAAGGTGAAGATAGAGAGATGATAATGGAAGAGACGGCAGTTAGAAGAAGACGGCAGAGCATTTTAGGGAGTTGCTAAATGTTAAAGAGGGTAGGGAGGGAAATGTAGTTGCAGTGGGAAGTGCTAAAAATGACAGTGATGTATAAGGAAAATGGAAGAAAAATAAGGAAAGCTGAGGTGAAAGGAGTTGTTAAAATGATGAGAGCAGACAAGGCGCCTGGGTTGGACGGATGTCATGCGGAGTGTCTAAAAAAAGGAGGTAGAGTGATGGTGGAATGGCTGGTGAGGTTGTTTAATGTTTGTCTAAAAAAAGTAAAGTTCTGGAGGACTGGAGGAGTGGCTGTATATTTCCATTTTACAAGGGAAAAGGGGACAAGTGTCAGTGCAGTGGTCTCTCAGGGATCAGTTTGGTGAGTGTAGTTGGGAAAGCTTATGGAAAGGTTTTGATTGAGGGGATTAGGAGAATAACAAAGGAAGTAATTGCTAAGGAACAATGTGGAATTAGGACAGGTAGGGGTTTCGTGGATCAGAGTTTTGTGGCAAGGCAGATATATTAGAAAGCTTTAGGGAAATATAAGAAAAATTTTGGGCACTATTGGAGATATTGCAGATATATGGGATAGGAGGAAAGCTGTTAAGAATAGTCAAGAGTTTATACGAGAGTAGTAGAACCTGTATTAGAATCAGAAATGGAGAGAATGAGTGGTTTGAGGTAAAGGCGGGATTCACCAGGGATGTGTTATGTCGCCTTGGCTGTTCAATTTATACATGAATGGGGTGATGAGAGAGGTAAACACAGGAATAATGGGCTTGGAATTGGAGATGGTTAAAGAAAAGGGAGAAAAATAGGAAATAAGACAATTATTGTTTTGCTGATGA
The DNA here is from genome assembly GCF_046742065.1 of Oratosquilla oratoria. Taxonomy (NCBI): domain Eukaryota; kingdom Metazoa; phylum Arthropoda; class Malacostraca; order Stomatopoda; family Squillidae; genus Oratosquilla; species Oratosquilla oratoria. Next base: position 17,628,356 of record NC_134796.1, read on the forward strand.
CACTGCTTGTGGTAGGATAAGAGAATGAATTAAGAAAGTTAGTGACAGAATTTGGGAAGGTGTACGAGAGAAGGAAGTTGAAGATAAATGTGGGTAAAAATAAGATGTTGGGATGTACAAGGGAAGAGTGTGGCAGCAAATTGGAAGTGAGCATTAAAGGACTGGAGGAAATGGATAGTTTTAGACACTTGGGTGCGAATTTTGCAGGAATGGGAGGGGTGGATGTGAAGGTAGAATGTAATTTGAAAGAAGCAAGTAAATGCTTTGGGGGATTAAAAATGTAATGAGAAATAGATATTTGCTAATGGATGCTAAAAATAGATTGTATGAAGGAGTAATTATGTCGACAGCACTGAATGGTTTAGAAACATGGAATATAAGAGAGGAAGAGAGAAGGAGTTTGAATGTGTTTGAAATGAGGTGCCTGAGAAATATGATAATTGTTAGTAGGCTGGATAGAGTGAGAAATGAGGAGGTGAGGAGGAGAACAGGGGTGGAAATGGAGCTGGGAGATAGGGTTGATGAAAGAGTATTGGGATGGTTTGAATATATGGAAAGAATGAGTGAAGAAAAATTATTAAAAGAGGTGTGGAAAGCAGAGGTGGAAGAGGTGAATATAAAGAGGTGACCAAGTATGAGATGGATGGATGGGGTAAAAGGGGCACTAGGAAAGAGTGGTGAGGAAGGAAGGGAGATACAGAAGATAATGGAAATGAAGAATGGTTGTGTATGGATGATGCTATGATGTATGAAAGGGAGTATGTGTGAATGATATCTTGACGCTGCCCGAAGGGATTTTCCCCGTTCTCTTTTTCTGTATGAGGGGACAGAGAGAGGGGTCGCCGATTAAAGGAAGCAGCCTTGCTGTGGATGTGCTGTGTCTTGCTATACTACTTGTGACCCAGGCCATTGAAAGAGATGTAGGTATGACCCGTCATCCAAAAGGAGCGAAGATAAGAGGGAGGGAGGGGGTTATTAGGAATGGAGTGTGTAAGGATGGAGTAAGTGGGAGTGGATTTTATTACCCTTTTTTTTTTTTTTTTTTTTTTTTTGCTTCCTCCCTTGCAATGGCGAAATAGCAATATCTGTTAAGGAGAGGTCTGGTGAATACGGTGGATGAAGAATAATCTCCCACTTTAGCTCTGCTATCTTGTCAAGGGTCATTTTTGCAACGCGTGGGTGAGCATTGTCCTGGAGAAACAAAGCATGTTTCCTGTTTACTAATGCAGGCTGTTTCTTCAACAAATTTTCTTGAACTCGTTCAAGTTGCTCGCAATAATTGTCAGTAGTAATGGTTTCACCAATTTTTAAAAACTCATAGTGAATTTATTCCTTAAGATTTCCACCAAATACACAGTTATATATATATATATATATATATATATATATATATAGATATATATATATATATATATATATATATATGTATATATATATATTACAAAGGCGGAGCATACCGACAGGAGACCTTTTGGTCCATATCTAGGTCGGATGCAAAAAAAAAATGATGATAATAAATTAATAAATAAAAATACAATAATGTAAATAACAAATAAAATACGTAAATGAATGCATAGGTATTAGTTTAGTAACAAACAAACAGATAAATAGTAAATAATAATAAATTTACATTGAATTAATAATAAATGAAAATCAAACAGACAAATGATAACAAATCAAAAACAAATAATATAAAATAAACTGTAATCGTTACAGCATCTTGCTTAGGTGTTTATCTAAATGATTCTTAAAGCTTTGAACTGAACTACATTGCACTACCTGTGCAGGAAGTTTATTCAATTCATTAACTACACGGTTGGCGAAGTTGTTTCTACCCACTTCCAAATTGAATCTATTTCCGGACAGTTTAAGACCAATGTTTCTTGTCTGATTCTCATTCAATGTGAAAATTTTGTCACTTTTGATGTTGTCATTCCCTTTAGAAATTTAAAGACCTGTATCAAGTCACCTCTGAGTCTACGGTTTTTTAGGCAAAACAGATTTGTATGCTTTAGTCGATTTTCGTATGATTTATTTTTGATATTTGGAATCAGTTTTGTGGCTCGCCGTTGTACTTTTTCTAGTCTGTCAATGTCTTTAATGAGATTCGGTGACCATACGGAAACAGCATATTCCAAATGTGGACGAACTAACGATTTATAGAACTTGTTAATGAGTGATGGACTTTTGAAGTCAAAAGATCGCGCAATCAGTCGTAGAATCTTATTTGCTTTCTCACAGGCTGAAATACACTGCTTGGATGATTTGAGATCGTTACTGATAATTACACCGAGATCTTTTTCACTATTCACTTTTGTTAACGAATTTCCAAATAACTTGTAAGCGTAATTACTGTTGTTTTTGCCAATGTGCATTACCTTGCATTTACTTGTGTTAAATTTCATTAGCCACTTTTCAGACCATTGCTGTAATTTATCTAAATCTTCTTGAATATCTAATTGGTTTAAGTGATCATTTGCCATTCCGCACAGTTTTGTATTATCAGCAAATTTAGAAACAGTATATTTTAGTCCATGGTCTATATCATTTACATACACTATGAATAGAAGTGGCCCAAGAACGGAACCCTGAGGAACTCCACTTGTAAAAAAATTTCATCTAGAAGTTTTTTCCATTTAAAACAACTTTCTGTTTTCGATCATTCAACCAATTTCTAGTCCAACTTAATAGGCTACCACTTATTCCTTGCGAAGCTAATTTAGTAAGTAGTCTCTCGTGGGGGACGGTATGAAAAGCTTTTACAAAGTCTAGATATACTAAATCTATATTGTTTCTTTTGTCATAATTCGAGATGACTCCGTTGTAGAATTCGAGTAAGTCACGCAAGAACGTTTCCGTCTGAAACCATGCTGGCTATCGTTTATCAAACTGTTACTTTCTAAAAGATGTTCGATAGCATCTCTGATGATAGTTTCTATTATTTTCCCTACGATATATATATATATATATACATATATATATAATACATATATATGTATATATATATATATATATATACATATATATATATATATGTATATATATATATATATATGTGTGTGTGTGTGTGTGTGTGTGTGTGTGGGTGTGTGTGTGTGTGTGTGTGTGTGTGTGTGTGTGTGTGTGTGTGTGTGTGTGTGTGTGTGTGTGTGTGTGTGTGTGTGTGTGTGTGTGTGTGTGTGTGTGTGTGTGTGTGTGTGTGTGTGTGTGTGTGTGTGTGTGTGTGTGTGTGTGTGTATTAATGAGCTTAGGGACCAGGTTTTCATCGAGATATTTTCTATTAGATATCACAGCATACTCAGCGTTCGTGATATTTTTTCTTAACATTTTCTATTCTTCTAATTATTCTCTTCTTAGAACTAGGTAAATGATAAATGATATTTCCGATCGAGCCCATTGTGGATATAAAAACTAGAACATTACAACGTTTCTCCTATACCTTAGGCATCTTCTGGTAATTTGATTTTTACACAGTACAATACAAAAAGGGGAATAGATAGTTTGAAGCAGGATGTAAGGAGTAGGGAGGGGGTATTAGTAGAAGATGTCAGTATAGAAAACGAAGGAGGTTAAGTGGAACAGAATGGGGCAGACCCACTTGCATGGTTTCTTGCCGATTGGTTAGTAGGAGGTATTGAGGTTGACCAGGATGTGAGTTGGTTTATCTTATCTTATTTTATTTTATTTTATTTTATTGCTATTTCTTAGTAATATACATGTTTTATTTCTACCTCTATATAGGTTATTGAATTTCAAGGGGTATTAGTGGTTTATCCACTTACAAGGGGAGGGTTAGAGTTACTCTGTTGTTGCATGTGCATTGATAACAAGAGCGATTTGTAACCAGCTCCTCTGGGAGTTTGTTATATCATTTTTTTTTAATGATTTATCTATTTAGTTATTATAATTCCTCCTTTGGCGTTCTCCTTTAGATATTTCATTTGATGGTAGTTATTTATTTAATTATATTGCTCGTATTATCTTTTTCATACATGTGTATTCAGTGTATTAAAACACCTTCACTGTATTAAAACACCTTCACTCATATATATATATATATATATATATATATATATATATATATATATATATATATATATATATATATATATATATATACATACAAATATAATTATATACATGATGATAACATGTACGACAATTACGACCCTAACTTAGGCTGTTATTTTAATGCTTATCTTGGAATTACAAAATGCAAAGATGTATTGATTTGAAGCAAGATGTGTCGTACATATTATTTGAGTGACGACACGTGTGTATTAACACGTTTCCTCACTTTTTGAATATTGACATATTTAATATATATCATTCAGTTTTAAATTGAAGTTTGATGCTATTATTTGGATGTGTGTGTAGATGTGCTGTGTTTATTGATATATTTAGTTATCATAATTGCTCCTTTGGCGTTCTCCTTTAGATATTTTATTTGATGGTAGTTATTGATTTAATGATATCGCTCGTATTATCTTTTTTCAGACATACATGTGTATTCAGTGTTTTAAAACACCTTTACTCATATATATATATATATATATATATATATATATATATATATATATATATATATGTATATATATATGTATATATATATATATATATATATATATATATATATATACAAACATAATTATAGACATGATGATAACATGTACGACAATTACGATCCTAACTTAGGCTTTTATTTTAATGCTTATCTTGGAATTACAAAATGCAAATATGTATTGATTTAAAGCGAGATGTGTCGTACATATTATTTGAGTGACGACGTGTGTGTATTAACACGTTTCCTCACTTTTTAAATATTGACATATTTGATATATATTATTTAGTTTTAAATTGAAGTTTGATGCTAATAGTTGGATGTGTGTGTAGATGTGCTGTGTTTTTCGAATTTTTTTCTAACACATGACTGTGGTCAAAATGCAGGGAGGACCCATCATCAGTGAGGTTTCAAGATAAGTGGGAGGGAATGGGTGAATGGGAGTGGAGTATGATGGGGATGGAATGGGTGGGAGTGGTTTTCATGTTTTTTGAGGTCGTCCTTGATGGCTGTCCAGAGGCCAAGGAGTATCCCTGGTAGGTGAGGTAACCAGAGGCCGTTGTTGCAATGTGCCATAAGAGATGCTTTAAGAGATGGTGGGATCCTTCGATCATTCCGTTGGCTGCAGGGTTGTATGAGGTAATGTAGTGGACAGTAGTATCCAGGAGTTCACCGAGGGAGTGCCACAGCCGCGACGTTAAGAAAGTTCCTCGGTCGGAGGTGACGGGCTCCGAGAGGCCAAAACTGGTGGTCCATTCACTGAGGAAGGCTGTAGTGCAGTACTAGGCAATACTATATACTTCATGGGGATGACCTCCAACCAGCGGGTCGATCTATCAATGGCGACAAAGAGGTAGCAAAGACTTTCCGACGGGAGGAGTGGGCCGACAACGTCGACATGAACATCTGCGAAGCGGCGTCGGGGCTGATGGAATGATCCGATGCCTGATTCAGTCTGACGATGAATTTTACTTTAGTAGCAGGCGATGCAGGATCTGGCTCATTTTTTTGCGTCTTTGGAGATGCTGTCCCAGATGAATTTCTGCTTCAGGAGCTTCGCAGTGATGCATCCTGAATGGTGAGACAGGCCGTGTATTAAATTGAACACTTGACGTCAAAAGGTAGTTGGGATGAGGGGTCGTGGGCGAGTACTGATGTCGCAGAGGATGGTGTAGTTGTCGTGAAAAGGAACGTCTTGCCACTTAAGGGATGTGATAGATGTCCTGTAGGCAAGTGTTTTAGGATCCTCCAGTTGTTCTCTGGCGATAGCTGCGTTGTCGAGGCCAAGTTGAACTGGGTCGATGGCTATTCGGAAGAGGGTATCTGCGACGGGGTTGTTTGTACCGGGGACGTGCCTGATGGTGCAATTGAACTCTGCAATGGTGGAGAGGTGGCGGTGCTGTCTGGCAGATCAAACGTCCTGTTGTTTCGTAAAGGAGGGAGGTTGATGGTCGGTGTTGATAATGAATGAGAAGCCCTCGAGGAAATGACGAAAGTCGGGGACGGCGTGGTGGAAAGCGAGGAGCTCTCTATCGAAGGTGCTGTAGTTGAGCTCGGGCTTGGAGAATTTCCTGCTGAAGAAACCGAGGGGTGTAGGTCTGCCACGGAATAATTGTTCGAGTATATCCCCTATGGTGACATTGCTGGCGTCCGTTGACATTTGTAGCTGGGCACCTAGTGCAGGGAAGGAGAGGGTGGTGGCACGGGCAAGGGCCTTTTTGGCGTTGGTGACGGCATCTTCCATGGCGGGGTTCCACAGGAGGTCCGTCGGTTTTCCGTGAAGGGCGTTGTAGAGTGGGTGCAACGTCTGAGCGATGTTAGGGAGGAAACGGTGGTAGAAGTTGACCATCCCAATAAATTCCTGCAGGGCTTTGATGGTAGTGGGTTTGGGAAATTTGTCGACTGCGGCAACTTTATCCTGCAGGGGACGAACGCCGTCAGGAGAGATGAGATGTCCTAAAAATGAGGCAGACTTTTACCCGATGCTTCATTTGTCAAAGCGGACAAAGAAGCCGTTGTCCTGGAGACGCCCGAAGATGGTCCGCAGGTGTCGGAGATGCCGGTCAGGCGAGTTGGTGAAGACCAGAATATCGTCGACGTAGTAGACGCAGTAGTCGAGGTCGCCGAGGATGCCGTCCATTAGGCGCTGGATGGTCGCACCTGAGTTTCGCAAGCCGAAGCAGGAGTAATTAAAGGTGTACGTCCCAAAGGGGTGGTGATGGCTGTCTTCGAGATGTTGTCTGTATGTACCGGAACTTGGTAGTAACCCTTCAGGAGGTTCAATGTCGAAAAGATCTTGGCGCTGTTGAGGTATGTGGTGACGTCGGCGATGTTTGGGAGTGGGTAGTGGTCAGGTTTCGTCATCATGTTCAGCCACCGGTAGCCTCCACAGGGGCGCCAGGAACCATCGTTCTTCTTGACAAGGTGGAGAGGGGAGTACCAAGGGCCTGAGAACTTTTGGCAGAGGCCTAGTCTCTCCATCTCTTGGAAATTTTTCTTGGCGACGGCGCGTTTCTCAGGCGGTAGGCAGCGGTATTTGGCAAATACCGGGGGCCCAGACGTCTTGGTGTAGTGGTACACGCCATGTTTAGCTGGCGTCTCTGATGTCTGTCGCAGCTCAGGCTTAAAGACGTCGGGGAATTCCGTGAGCAGGTGGGCGTAGGGCATTCTAACGTCGATGGCGGCGACCGTGGTTGCTGTGGAGCGATTTGCAGGGGCGTCAAGGTGGATGCGGTTGCGTAGACTAGGCGGCTGTTGACGAGGAAGTCAGCACCGAGGAGGAGCGTCTTGACGTCTGCCAAGATGAAGTTCCAGTAATAGTGGCAATTTCCAAATTTGAGGTGCAGGCGTTTCCATCTGTAGGTGGCTATGGAAGTGCCGTTAACGGCGACGAGCCTAACGCCTACGTCCTTGGGGACCCAGCATTCTGAAGCTCATGCAGGAAATGACCTGCAAGCACCAGTGTCGACAAGGAAATGACGTTTTAAGGCCTTGTCGTTGATGTAGAGGCCCGTTGCGCCTGTAGAGGCCACCGTTATGGACGGTGACTCTTTCAGCCACTTTGTTATAGGTACATCCTGGTTGGCATTTCTTGGCGAAGTTGCCGAATCTTGTGTGATAGTAGCACAGGTGCAGAGGGCGGTGGTCCGGCGTCACTGCCTTTGCTGGTGTTGTTGGCACCTGTTGCCTGGCGATGCTGCTGCGGAGGAAATTTCGTCCGTGATGTCGTCAGCAGCACAGACATCCTGACTCCTTGCCGCGGCGAATGAGCCACAATTGACGAAGCATAATTACGTTCTTGCTTGTTCCGTTGGCTGTGGGGGGGAAGGGGGCGATGGAAATCATCTCGAGATATGCTGTTCTTGGTTTAATGTCCCCTAATGGTTGTTGGGAGAGTTGGAGGATTTCTGCGTCTCTGGAGGCAGCTGGCGGCTTAAATTCCTGAAGCAGGTACTGTTTCAGAACGTCATACTGGATGA
>NC_134796.1:17651329-17661329 GCF_046742065.1 Oratosquilla oratoria
TCTGGGCAATTCCCAGCTTTTTCTCTCTTTGACCTTTCCGTCTTTTCGTAACTATCTGGGATCTGCACCAGTCTTTGCTGACTCGTGAGACTCCTCGGTCGTCCGCCCCGGCAAAATTTAGTATCAATCTGTCGTAGTGTGGAACAGTGTAGACCCCGTCCCCACTGGGCACACAGCGTGTCATTCCACGCGACTGTCGCCAGTCGACAAGGAACTATGTGACCATTATAGTATTGTCCCTTTGGCTCTTCTGAGCGCATTTATTGTGTTACAGGGGGCTTGTCCCCCACCCCGACGTGCAGAATGGAGTTCTTAACTCCACCTCAGCAAAATAAAAACACTTCCTCCTGACGACCCTAATATCGAACCGGATAAGGCTAGGCATGTTTTTCTCCACTCTGACCAAATCCGATTAGCTGAACTCAATCCTTTTATTCTGAAGATATGTCTGTCCTTTTATATTGATGGTATCAACCAGGTTAGGAAATTTAGAAGCGGTGATCTCCAAGTTACCACCAACTCTGGGGAAGCCACACGCTTCATACCTTCGATGTTGTTGCCTCCCTTCCTAAGTCACTCAACTCCTGCAGAGGAGTAATCCACTGCAGAGATCTGATGACCATGGACTAGTCTGACATCTTCGAAGAAATGAAAAACGAAGGGATTCTAGATTTCAAATTCATAACGCGATCTCTGCCCACCTACCAAACAAACCACGCACTCGCACCTTCCTTCCCCGGCTACCCGAGAGCTTCCACTACGTGTGCATACACATGTGGAAGAGAATGTTCCCATGGAGGTCGCCGGCTCTTGCAAACGACTATCAAGTCAGATATCCAGCCCAGATCGAGCATCAGGGGGCAAAATACACCTCTCCTGCTAAGGCCAAGAAAGGAAGGAATCGAAGCAAAGAAAAAATAAATAAATATAATAAATGAATAAATAGATAAATAAATAGAATAAAACTAAAATCAATCAATCGATAAATAGATAGAGAAATAAATAAATAAATAAATAAATAATATAAAATCATCCAGTGGAATTGTCGAGGTATTAGAAATAAAATAAATGACCTATCTGTTTTCAACTCTATAATCAACCCCTCAGTTATATGTCTACAGGATGCATTCCTAAATCCCAGCGTTCAATTAGAGCTGAAAATCTTTACCATCTATAGGAAGGACAGGTTCGCGCCTGGAGGCGGGGGGTCGCAGTTGCTGTCAGCGACTGCCTTTCCTAAGCGGAGCTGCCACTCTCCACAATCTTGGAGGCAGTTGCTGTCAAAACGAAAGTACAGAACAAACCTGCGTCCATCTGCTGCATGTGTTTACCTCCAGACCAACCATTTCCCCTAGAGGAGGTAAATAGATTTATAAGACAGCTGCCCCACCACCACATGTGAGGGAATGATAGAACATGTGCTCGATGAGAGCAGATGGAAGCAGTTCTGAATATCAACAACCTGGTCCTTCTAAACATCGGCGATCCCACTCGTGTAGACAGTCCTAGGGGCACTTTTTAATGCATCGATTTATCCGTATCAGTTCCTGCGCTGTCTGACGACATATAATGGACTACGCCTGGCGACACCATGCTCAGCGATCATTTCCCAGTCATCCTAAAAATAGGGGGTGACCACGTTAAGGCTGCTCCAGCCTATTGAGACAACCCACCCCCTCCCTGTCCCAAATTCATCATGAGGAAAGTCAACTGGGAAATGTATCGGCGTACTACCAATGTCAACACCACAATATAGATGACAAAGTAGTCAAATTAACATAATCCATTTTGAATTCAGCGCATGAGCACATACCAAAGACCTCGGCATTTCACAAGCATAGTTCCTTGGTGGACATCAGACTGCAGAAAAGCACTTTGCAAGCAAAATAGGGCTTATCAAACTTTTAAAAACAACCCAAGTTTACCCAACTAGATTACTTTTAAAAATGCGCAAGCAGAGGCCCGTAAATCATTAAACAGTCCAAGCGAAAGTCTTGGCGTGATTTTATTTCGACAATTAACATGCACACCCCTCTAACGCAGATTTGGTCAGCCGTCCGAAGATTTAACGGCAAACATGCACTTACCATAAAAACTTTGACGATAGGAACCACATTTATAGATACTCCCACCGACATCACAAACAGAATAACAGATACATTTACACAAACAAGCAACACAGATAGATTCGCCAACATTCCCACAGCATAAACAAAGACTGGAAGCAGAGCCTCTGGTCTTCCGTACACATACACACCACGAATACAATACTCCCTTCCAACTACACAAGCTTAAACAGGCTTTAAGCTCGCGTAGAGGGACCTCTACCGACCCGGATGAGATTAGGTATAAGATTCTGCAATATCTAAATTCAATCTCGCTCAACAAATTACTGGAACTGTACAACGAAATTTGGATTAATCATGACTTTTCAGAAACATAGATACATGCCCACGTCATACCTATTCTCAAAAAGAGAATGGACCCAAAGAGTCCTTTCTCTTACCGCCCTATAGTGCTTATACAAATCATTAGAACATGGTCAATAACCGATTAAAATTTATTCTCGAATCTCAAGATTAACAGTTCCTGCCCAATGTGGTTTCAGGAAAAATCGAAGCAGCTTTGACCATTTGGTCAACTTAGAACAAGATATCCTTTCAAGTTTCGAGAAGAAAGATTTCCTTGTAGCTTGTTTCTTAGATCTAGAAAGAGACTACGACATGGCATGGCGACGTGGTATCCTCGAAAAACTCTATTCACTTGGCCTTAGAGAGAATCTCCCTATCTTTATTCAAAACTTTTTACTAGAACGAACATTCTCTGTCAAAATTTAAGATTGCTTTTCATCAATACGCATACAAGAAAATGGCGTACCACAGGAAAGTGTGATGAGCCCCACATTAGTTATGATATTTATTAACGATATTCTACCTGCTCCACCTCGGAACCTTAAATACTCATTATACGCTGACGACGTCGGAATCTGACATTCCTCATCGAACGCTAGTTTTTCCGGCTCACGCGCACAACTTGCCCTGGACTCGCTCCAGGAATGGTCTGACGAATAGGGATTTAAGTTTTCGGAAGTAAAGTCAACAGTAGTAGTATTTTCACGCAGAGCCCAGGCAGAAATCGATCTGCAATTACATGGGAATCCCATTCCAGTACAAAATTTAACCTTTTTACTTGGCCTGAAACTGGACTCCAGGCCAAACTGGAAGGCCCATGTAAAACCTAGTTGCTGCGTGCAACAAGAGACTTAATTTACTACGCAAACTAACGGGGATAAATTGGGGAGCAGATAGGAAATATTTGCTAATGATTTATGAGTCTCTAATTATATCTAAATTAGACTATGGGTATCAGATTTATGGTTCGGCAACAACAACCACGTTACAACCCCTGAACATCATCCAAAACAAAGGCCTGCGACTTGCGCTCGGAGTATTATGCTGCACAAGAGTCGAGAGACTGGAAGTTGAAGCCAATGTTCCTCCTCTCCACTACAGGCGCGACCTTCTCACACTCCGCTACGCCGCCAAAGTGCTCCGTATCCCACAACATCCCTGCAAGCGGGCGGCGTCCCAATACGATCATTTTGCCAACTCCAGCCTTAATCACTTTTCCATCAGGATCCGATCCTTGTGCGGGCAGTATTCAGTGCCATTGTGGTCTATTGAAAAATTGGAGACGTTCCACATACCACTGTGGGAAAAGATTACCCTGAATGTCAACATTAACGAAGACCTCCAGAACCCGAGAAAATTACTACTCAGCATACGATACAGCTGACATCACTGCCAAAGGAACCAGCAGGGCCTTCGACAAATGTGGCTCCTCCAAACGTAGTTTTCTCGTAGACACCGGCACTTCAAGGTGGACGTCGTAGCCGCCTCACCACAGCCGTTGCCATCAATGCAGCCGCAGCCATCGCCGCTGACGCTACTGCAGCCACAGCCACCGCCGCTGCCGCCACTGCAGCCGCAATTGCAGCCACCACCGCTGCCGCCAGTGCTGCCACAGTCACCGCCGCTGCCGCTACTGCAGCTTCAGCCACCGCCACTGTTGCCAATGCAGCCGCAGCCACCGCCACTTCAGCCGCAGCCACCGCCGCTCCCACCACTGCAGCCACGGCCACCGCCATTGTAGCCGCAGCCACCACCGCTGCAGCCGTAGCCACCTCCACTGCAGCCGCAGCCACCGCCACTGCAGCCACTGCAGCCGCAGTGAAAGCCGCAGCTACCGCCACTGCCACCAGTGCAGCCGCAGCAACCGCCGCTGCCGCCACTGCAGCCGCAGCCACAGCCGTTGCCGCCAGTGCAGCCGAAGCCACCACCGCTGCCGACACTGGAGCCGCAGCCACTGCCGCTCCCGCCATCGCCACTGCAGCCACTACAGCTGCCCTCACCACAATCACTGCTGCCGCCGTAGTTACCGCCGCCGCCATTACCACCACTGCCAACACCACCGCTGCCGCAACCACTGAAATAATCTCCATGGACCACGCCAAGTCTGCATATCTCTCCTCGGACAACACAGAAGATCCCGTTAGTCTTCCTGCACCTCTGGATACACAAGTTACAAACCACAAGCACACTACAAAGAAGAAATAGATATCGTTCCTCCTACCTCATCACTAGCCGCAGAGTTCTGTAGTGTCCTGTAGCCAACATGCAAAGTGCCCCCTTGAAAGACTTATGGCCGCCAAGTACCAGGTCAAGACTATGGTCACCCCTTAACACGACACTTACAATTATCTTATATATTTATATATGTATGCTTTCACTCCAACAATTTCATTTCTATTGTAAATAGAATAAAAAAAATTGTATGTCCCTTAACAAGGATATATGTGCATTGTACAAATATTATAAACTATTGTATAACAAAAACAAAAAGTTAAGAATCTCATCACAATTGTTGTACATAGTATCGTCTGCATTTTGAATAAATAGAGATCAGTCATTGGATTAACTTTAAATATCCTAGCTATTCTTATGGAAGATAGCTGTTCTTTAAGGAATAGTGCCACCCGTTAGCACTGAGCACGGAGGTGTTCATCCAAAGGGTGCGTTAGGGTAAAGGTACCGATTAATGTATGTATGATTTCACTTCAACAATTTAATTTCTCTTGTAATTAGAATGAAATAAATGCAAGTGCCGTGCTAAGGTGTGACCATAATCTTGCCTTAGTACTTTGCGGTCACGAGTGTTTTAAGGGGTCACTTTGCGTGTTGGCAACAGAACACTACATATCCACTGCCCAAACTCTCTCATGGTTAAGACAGGGGGGGAGGTCTGTGAATCGTGTGTGTGTGTGTGTGTGTGTGTGTGTGTGTGTGTGTGTGTGTGTGTGTGTGTGTGTGTGTGTGTGTGTGTGCGTGTGTGTGTATCCGTGCGTGCCTGTGCGTGTGTGGGGGGATGTTGTGTGTGTGTGTGTGTGTGTGTGTGTGTGTGTGTGTGTGTGTGTGTGTGTGTGTGTGTGTGTGTGTGTGTGCGTGTGTGTGTGTGTGTGTGTGTGTGTGTGTGTGTGTGTGTGTGTGTGTGTGTGTGTGTGTGTGTGTGTGTGTGTGTGTGTGTGTGTGTGTGTGTGTGTGTGTGTTTGTATGCGTGCCTGTGTGTATTCGTGGGCGCACTCGCGCGCGCGCGCGCGTGTGTGTGTGTGTGTGTGTGTGTGTGTGTGTGTGTTTTGTTTGTGTTTGTGTGTGTGTGTGTGTGTGTGTGTGTGTGTGTGTGTGTGTGTGTGTGTGTGTGTGTGTGTGTGTGTGTGTGTGTGTGTGTGTGTGTGTGTGTGTGTGTGTGTGTGTGTGTGTGTGTGTGTGTGTCTGTAAGTACGAATATACACAAACCCGTTCATACACAGACATACAGAGATACACAAACACGCACACACACATGCACACAAAATGCATGCATACCTGTTGTTAATGAGGGCGGGGTCAGGTAGGGTCAGACCTCAAGAGGTGTAATGTTCCCCCAAGTGATCTGATTTTGAACTCGATGAGTATGACTCTTTCCTTGCAACTTTTAGCTGTTAGATACACCTTTTTGAAGGAACTACATGATGTTTTTTAATAGAAAAGCACTAAGCAATACCCACAAGTATTATTACCATGCCTCTTCATTCTATTGTATTATATATGAAATATCTGATCCAGTGTTTATAAAATACTTACGAAGTTTTATCTTTGTTATAAATTTTCTTCTCTCTTCTTCAATAGTATGGTAGAGTTACAATGGTTTTTCTATTTATCATTATAAATGTATCCTTTGTTAATTTTCTTTAAATATTCGTTCGTTTAGTCATATGGATACATTTGATCTATTTTTCTATATTCAGTTGTTGATACACATTTGTTTATTTATCTATTCTATCTACTTATTACTTATTTTTGTTTGTTTGTTTGTATTTCTGTTTCGTTTATTTGATTCTATTTGATAATTTACTTCCTTTGTTTTATCATATTTATTTATTTTACTTAATCACATATATAATATCTATTTTTTTCAAAATATAGTCAATTTTAAGCAGGAATGAGACGGTCGCGGAGGGAAGAGCGGCTGTCGATAACAACTCAGTTTCTCCTGGAGGCCATTCTTTCGCAGAATGAAGTCGCCCCAAGTCACGGGAGGAAAATGTGTAAACAAATGCAATGACGGGATTATCTACTGAACTTTCTTTTCCTATTCCTTTTCCTCTTTTCACCCTACCTCCTCCAATCCCTTCTCAATTCCCTCCTCCTCCTTCTCCTCCTATTCCTCCTCCTCCTCCTCCTCCTCCTCCTCCACCTCTTCCTCCTACTCCTTATATTTCTTCCTCCTCCTCCCCCTGTTTTTCTCGTTATCCCTTTTTTTTTCTCGTCTGCCTCTTCCTCTTCGACCTCTTATGCTTCCTCCTCCTCTTCTTTTTCCTCCTCCTCATTCCTTTTCATCTTTTTCCACTTCCTCCTGCTCCTCCTACTGTTCTTCCCCCTCTATTTTTTTCCCTCCACTGCATCATCCTTTTCCTTCCTCTCCTCCCTCTTTTCGCCCTGTTCCATTTCGTCTTCGTCCTCCTCTTCCTATTCCTTCTTTTCCTCCTCCTCCTTTTCTCTCTTCTTTTCTTTTCCCGTTACTCCTCGTCTCATTCCTCCTCCTCCTTCTCCTCCTCCTCCTCCTCTTCTTGCTCCTCCTCCTCCTCATTCCCCTCCTCCTCCTCCTCCTCCTCCTCCTACTCCTCCTTCTCCTTCTTCTTTTACTCCTCCTCCTCTTCCTCCACCTCTCTTCCCCTCTTTCTTCTTTCATTCTCTTTATCGTCTTTCCTCCGTATCTATTCTTTTTCCTCTTTTCATCCTCTTTTCCCTCGTCCTGATCCACCTTCTCTTTTTTCTCTTTTTCCTCTTCCTCCTTCCATTTTTCTTTCTCCTTGTCCTCCTTTTCATCCTCCTTTTTACCATCCTCCTTCTCGTCCTCCTATTCGTCCTCCTTCTCCTCTATTTCCTCTTTTATCGTTCTTCTTCTCCCCCTAGCCTTTCTTGTTTTTTTCCGTCTTTCTCCTCTTCGTCCTTTTTCTCTTACTCATCCTACCCTCCTTCCTTCTCTCCTTCTTGTTGTTTTATTTCTGCTGCTGCTGCGTCTCCTCCTTCTACTCCTCCTCCTCCTCCTCCTCCTCCTCCTCCTCCTCCTCCTCCTCCTCTTCCTCCTCCTCCTCTTCCTCTTCATCCTTTTCCTCGCCTTCTTCCTCTTCCTCATAACCGTCTTCCTCATCGTCTATGCTTTATTCTAGAGCTTTATATTTCGACGCTGCAATATAACATTCGTATCTTAATCATCCGATTAACCTTTTTTTTCTTTTTGATCCCTTTATCTTGATTTCCCTTATAACCTTTTCTTATCACCTTCGTTCATAGCATCTCGTTCCTCGTGCCCACCATTTATTCTACTACTTTTGATTCTCAACTTCGTTATCTTCTTCTTTATAACCTCCGACGCCATTTGGATACTTCCTCGAGGAGTTGCTCCCCGCTGGCTACTTTCGCTTCGTTCGCTGTACGTGTATCAGTCAGTCGGTATCTCCGCTATCATCGATTACATTTGCTTTGTCTATTTATCAACTTAGACTTCTTGTATCGCCGTTCATTTTCTTTGTCTCTCTTTATCGAGGATATCTCCACTCTAGCTGTCTTCATCATTTTTAGTAATTTCACTCATTGTGTTTCCCGTTTATATAATTATAAGAAGTCCTTCTCAAGTAACCGTGTGTTTTTTACTTCATTTGATGTGTACCACGTACATGATTTTATTAGTCTTTTTCTCCTCTTTCGTCTTTCATTTCACTTCTTTCATGGATCTTTTGTCATCAGTACCACGTACGGTGACCTTTGACTGAAGAACCTGTCATATTATTTCTTCTTCTTCTTCTTCTTCTTCTTCTTCTTCTTCTTCTTCTTCTTCTTCTTCTTCTTCTTCTTCTTCTTCTTCTTCTTCTTCTTCTTCTTCTTCTTCTTCTTCTTCTTCTTCTTCTTCTTCTTCTTCTTCTTCTTCTTCTTCTTCTTCTTCTTCTTCTTCTTCTTCTTCTTCTTCTTCTTCTTCTTCTTCTTCTTCTTCTTCTTCTTCTTCTTCTTCTTCTTCTTCTTCTTCTTCTTCTTCTTCTTCTTCTTCTTCTTCTTCTTCTTCTTCTTCTTCTTCTTTTACCATATATTATTCTTTTGTTTACCATGTTATTGACTTTTAAACGTTACCTCCATTTGCATCTGTTTATATTGAAATTTGCCTTGTTATCCAATTATTTCATTATGTGTTTATTAATCTATTACATATACACTTCTCTAATATTTCTCATTTATCTACCTGTCCTTGTTTATTTATTCATACAGTAATTTATGCATTACATACATTAACTAATCTAAATACTCGTTCAATGCTTCTTTCATTTATTTATTCATTTATGCCATAGTTTTCTATTTACTCATTCTTATCTATTTGTTCATGTCTTTATTTATCATTTATCTAATTATTCATTCATAATGTCTTTCGTTTATTAATTGATTTATGTCATAGTTTTCAATATATCTACTCGTTCTGATCTATTCATTCTTGTGTTTATTTGTTATTCATCAAATTGCTCATTCATAATGTCTTTCATTTATTAATTATTTGCTATCCTCCTTTGGACGTTATAGGAATTTAGCTATAATTCCTTAGAATGCAATCGCACAAAAGTAGAGCGAGATTGTTCATAAGGATAGAAGTGATAGTAAACTGCAGCCATTAACAACAATCTAGAATAGTCGTACATTTTTCTCTTTTGCATCACCGCGTTCCTCTGGTTTGCTAGGTTAGCACATTTCTTCAACATTCTTACATTCTTTTCTTTTTAATACTCAGAAACAATCTTCATTTATTTCATTCGTGTCATTCCTACTGTGCTCCATACATTCATCTTTTAAATCAGTTATAAAATTTCAATCATACTATTTTTCTTCACTACAATCGCTATCTTATCAGTGGTGTTTCTTTCGCCGTTTTCAAAATATTTCGCTATTCATTCTTCTCATTGTGTTGCTATTACCCCTTTGTTTCAGCCTTCAAATTCCTCTCTTATTGCACATATGTTCAGGCCCTGCAATGCCTTTTGTGTTTCGCATTGTTGCGGTTTCAACCTCAGGCCCCCCACCCAACACCCCGACCCCTAAACACCTTCTGTCCTCCCCCTCTCTAGCATTCTCTTCGTTCCTCTTACCTTGTCCCAAGTCTCTCCTTTGTTTTGCATTCTCTCCCCTCTCTCCTCTCTCTCTCCTTCTCTCTCTCTCTCTCTCTCTCTCTCTCTCTCTCTCTCTCTCTCTCTCTCTCTCTCTCTCTCTCTCTCTCTCTCTCTCTCTCTCTCTCTCTCTCTCTCTCTCTCTCTCTCTCTCTCTCTCTCTCTCTCTCTCTCTCTCTCTCTCTCTCTCTCTCTCTCTCTCTCTCTCTCTCTCTCTCTCTCTCTCTCTCTCTCTCTCTCTCTCTCTCTCTCTCTCTC
>NC_134796.1:17671329-17688829 GCF_046742065.1 Oratosquilla oratoria
CATATAACTAAGTGAATCTAAATTTAAATAACTAGTAAATGTGACCATTTAGGAAAAATGGCTACAATTATGATAATCACGTATGGTTACCCTCATTTGACCCGCCACCACAATCGGCGAGAAAGTAGGGGGCCTGTTAGCGAATTGCTAAGTGGAGCAATTGATATTAAACGCAACTGTACTATGTTCGTCCACAGATATCATATCACGTCTAATCTTTAGGTATTCAACATCTGCTTTCGTAGTCTTTGCTTGAACTACAAAATGATATGAAAGTATACGAAGATATATAAAAACATGAGCTAAAGTCAGTTGTATAAAATGTTTATTTAAAAAACCTCATGATTTGGACATTTGTTATACATGCGTTGATGCTCTATTTGTGGTAACAAGAGACCTAGAGGGCGCGCCCGTATTGCATGATTGCAACAGATAATCTATAAACTATTACTGTGACCTTGACTCACATGAAACCGGTAACCCCGTGGAGTTTGGCAACGGTTCCCGAGAAAGAAATTTGTAACGTTGCCTTTTGTGTTAATGTGAAGCGTTTCTATGTACACTAGCTTATAGTAGGAGGAGAGTATTCGCCAGTTGTTGGATTTCCTTGTGTAAAAAAATGGATAAAATACATTCGAGGTACATAAAAATTTTAACCCTGTTGAGAGATAGAGTGCCAGCCCCTCAGGGTTGCACCTCCAGTTGGAGGAAAGGGTCTCGTTATGTCTTCCCTTCGTATAGACGCCTACCGTCAAGGCCAACTTGGAAATCCTCCGATTTTTGAAGGGAGATGCTTCCCTGTGATGTCCGTCTCACAGAACCGCTTAAAGGTGTGATTGGTCCTTTGCTTCAGATAAATACTTTGTTCCTGTAAAGAGTACGGATAAATCGGAGGTATACCTGGTGGCCGCCAGCGATGACTCTCAAGGGTAAAGTGGAAGTGTTTACAGCATGTTATCACGACCCCACGGATTAATTGATTCGTAAATGGATTGATTGATTGATTGGTTGTCTGACTGGATGATTGATTGATTGTTATCCAAATAATGGATAATAACCACGTATCAGTTTTCCAAATTACGGTCTTTAATAAACAACAACAAAAAAGAAGTTATTTTCCTTTTTCACTTTATTGTCGCTACTAATTTCTTTGTATTTAGAAATTGATGGAGCATATAAATGATTTTTTAGTG
The DNA here is from genome assembly GCF_046742065.1 of Oratosquilla oratoria. Lineage (NCBI taxonomy): Eukaryota > Metazoa > Arthropoda > Malacostraca > Stomatopoda > Squillidae > Oratosquilla > Oratosquilla oratoria. The sequence goes on from NC_134796.1 coordinate 17,672,523, forward strand.
TACTGAATTCTCAATAATAAATAAAGAGTTAATGATGCTTTATGAGACAAAACATGTGCAAAACAACAGTTTCTTTTTCCTGTGTTTAATTTAAAAACAAAAACAAAACATTTCGACTGAAAGGTATAAACTCGATTATGTTTTTTGTAACTATATCTTACCAACTATTCTCTTTCAAAGAGGGCTATTTCAATAGCTATATTTATCAGAAATTATTTGTGGATGTCTATGCCTGTGTCCGTCATTGTAATTTTATTTTCATTTCTAAAAAAAAGAAAAAAAAAGGCTTCCAGTATGAAGCAATACTATCACCTGAGTCAAACATCAAATTGGATTATAGATATGGATAGAAAGGTCAATTAGGCTGTATCGAGCCTCCAACTAAGTAAACCTATGTAAGTAAACTCCAGTCTGAGGCTAGCTCAATACCTCTGTTTACATTCAAGCTGTCTGGTCCAACTATGAATTCCAGCTTGTTATGACTAATCACACTCACAATAATCAACATTTCATTAAAGAAGACACCATAACCTTTCTTAGTCACATAGGAGTACACTTGACGTGTGTAGGAGTCTGAATAGATTATGTGTTAATGAACTGTAAATAAATGAACTCTGATAGCCAATCAGGTTAGTAGATGTGCCACGGAGGCGGGGCTTTGGGCTCAGAGGATTATAACCCTAATTTAATAATGACAAAGCCACTCATAAAGACATATCTGCTCGCTCGTATACGAGACATAAGAAAGAAAAAATCTTGCATTTATAAGACCTAATCATGACAAACAATTTTAGTACCAGGTCGAATGAATTTTGCAAAGACCTATCAAGTACTGAGGGATATTAGTGTAAATCTTAAATAGGACGTTTTAATGTGTAATAACTGATACATATATAAATTGTCAATTATGTGTGTGTCATATACATACATATACAAAGATACACACTAATCTAAATGAAGTTACTAAAATATCTTTATAAAATGTGAGTAGTCAAAACCGGTTAAATAATCATATATGAATATATATATATATATATATATATATATATATATATATATATATATATATATATATATATATATGAGAGAGAAATTCGCTAGTACCAGGGACATCAATCCGGTAATTTTATGACAGTCGCATGCAGGATTCGAACCCACTGCTATCGGCCACTCGTAAGATACCTTCACAGAGCCTTAGCCCACTACACCAACAGACACTTAAAAGCCTTGTAACCTGGAATCGAACTGATTCCCGAGGATAGGAAAGATCACTAATATGTGACCCTTATTCCTGTTTTACACAAGCCTAAGTGCACCAGTTGGCAAGGGGTAAGGATCGGAACAAATCCCTTTCACGCTTTCCGCCATTGTAAATATGAGAGAAATTTGCTAGTAACAGCGGATTGATGTCGCTGTTACTATCGACTACTTGTTGGTTACCAGGACGGTTCAAACGTCCGTCACGTGTATTTCTTCCACTACCTCTCCGAATGTCTTCTTCACTATGTCTCAATCAGTCATATATTCTGTACCTTGTTTCTTCATTTCATAATTCCTTTTTTGTATCTGCACTGAAGATGTAATTATACGAAAGCTCTCTGCTTCGTTAGTTTACTTTTCCTAGTGGTTACTTACGCATTTGTGAACACACGCTCCTAGTGTTTTTATTGCATATATATATATATATATATATATATATATGTATATATATATATATATGTATATATATATATATGTATATATATATATACATATATATATGTATATATATTTACATTGTTTTGTTCTCATCTTTCTAACTCCCTCTATATATCTAACCAACAGTTTCTCGTCGCGAAATAAAATAGTATTTGTTTCTAGAAGGATCAAATGATGGAAATTGTCAAGGGTGTTATTTGACAGAGTACACTAAGCTGAAACATCCAATCAACCCCCTCCTTTTCTATTCCCAACGCGGGGACAGGCATAAACTCCCCCGCCCCTCTACCACTCTGCTCACCCCAGCATTCCCCGACCTACTTGGCTCTTCCCCATTTCTTCCTCGCATTGGTCAGTCTCCCTTCCCCTTTTTTCTCCCGTCTTTCCTCTCAAACGTGTCAGAACAACATATTTCATTTTCAATGAAATATTTATAAGAGAAAATCTCCTGCCCATATATATTATATATATACTATATATATATATATATATATATATATATATATATATATGTGTGTGTGTGTGTGTGTGTGTGTGTGTGTGTGTGTGTGTGTGTGTGTGTGTGTGTGTGTGTGTGTGTATCAAGGACCACTATTACACAGGACGTGCACACCCAGACTCCTGGCGCCGCTAGCGGAGGCCAATCCAGTGTGCTACGAGCAGTGGAGATGTAAGGTTGTGTCGCTGCGTCTTTCGCGCGTGGCTGCATTTAGAAGTTGATAGTGTTTGTTTACAAAGGTTCTTGCTGATTTTGTTTGTTTGTTTGGTTCTTCATAGGTTCTTTCTTGCTGATTTTGTGTATTCAAAATGCCGAATAAGTGTGGTGTTGTGAACTGCAACGGTACTTATAACAAGGATAAGAGATGCCGAGTGTTTCGACTGCTAAAAGACTGTTATGAAAGACAGAAGTGGCTTGATGTGCTACCACCACGTAATAACTATGTTGTTGATTTTGACAGAGTTTTCATTTGTGAGTTTTCTATGCATGATTATTGTTTTGCTCTTGAATCATGCCCCAAGTGTAGTTATGAACAGCTCAGAGACTTTTTGGTGTTGCCAAGCAAACGCAAGTTGCAATACATCACTTCCTCTATTAACAAGGATCAGGTGATGAGGGAAACATTTGCTAAAGTGAAGACACTGCAGCAGAAGAGTGTATTTCTCTTGATAGATGAAGTATAGATTCGGCCAACTGTTGCATTTTTATGGTGGAGTTCTGAGTGGCATGGCAGTGAACAAGCCAGACTGCAAGGCCACTTCTATGCTATGTATTATGATGAAGTCGCTGCACAGAGGAACTAGTATTATGATTTCTGTGACACCCGTCCACAAGCTCACAGCAGCATTCCAGCTTGAGCGTGTGAAGGAGGCGGCAGCTGCTATTGAGAGGGCAGGTGGGCGTGTCTATCACAGATAACCACAAGATAAACCAGCTGTACTGTAAGCTGTTTGATTTTCTGGGTGATTGCCGTGCCACAACCAAGCATCCTCTTGACAAAGATCGTGTCTTGTTTCTCCTTTTTGACACAGTGCATCCTCTGAAGTGTATCCCCAACAACTGGATCAGTGAGAAGTGCCAGAAGACCAGTTTTGACAATAAAACAACAGCATCATTTGCTGACGTCAAGGAACTGTACGAGTCAGAGAAAGGCAGTATTCTAAAGACTACTCCCCTCACTAAATTTGCTGTCAACCCCTCACGACTTCAACTACAAAAATTGTAGCATGTCTTGAAGGTCTTCAATGAAAAGGTTGCGGCTTCATTGAAGTTATGAAGATGTCATGACACTGCTAAGTTCATCCAAATCATCCTCAACTGGTGGAATTTAGTGAATGTATCTGGGAAGGGGCAAGATCAGTGCATGAACGATCCATATCAAGCTGTTCTGGATCCCCAGTCAACCAGCCTGCAGACTTTCCTGTTGATTTTCAAAGAGGCTTCTTCAGGACATGGAGCAAATCGAATCAAGTGTTTCACCCATGACACCAAGAATGAACTAGGGCAGACTATGCAGGGACTTACTGCCGTTTGCCGCTACTTGTTCAGAAACGATGACTTCCATTATGCCCTGCTGCGTGAGATCCAGAGTGACCGGCTTGAGAGGGAGTTCTCAGTCTACCGTCAGTCAACTGGTGAAAATTCTTTCATGACCACTGGGGATGTGTTCTCGGCATGCAATCAGCGGCTCACGAGATATACTGCCGTAAACCTCCAGTCCATCAATGTCCACCCTGTGTCGAAAGAATATACCTTCTTGGGGACTGCAATTGACCTAGAGGATGCAGCCTCTATTGAGAGGTGCACCACAGATGTGACACTGGCTGTGAATGAAGAGTGCAGTGCGGCCTAAGTGGCGGGGTGCCTTGAAACGAAGTGCATGGACGATGTGGTCTTCAGCGCCGAGGAACCTCTTGTGACCAGTGACGTTAAGAACTTTATCGAGACAGTGTCCAGAGGTTCCCTGACAACTCCACATGTGACTTTTGATCTTGTCAGATGTGGACTATGTTTCATCAAGGAAGCCCGTCACCGTTCCTGCTGCCAGAAAAGACTGATGGAGATCTTGTCGACACTGGCCAGCTTTAGTGGGATTGACATAGACTGTCCCAAGATGTTCCGTCGTCTGGCAAATTTTCTTCTGAATGGACTCCACAACCTAGAGAAAGACCAGCAGAAGAATGCAGTCCTTCTCCAGACCTCTGTAAAGAAGGCCCGGCTCGCTGATTAATCGCTGCAGTCTGGTAAGCTTTTTTTCTTCTATATCTGTTTATTTGTGTGAATGTTTGTTTGTTTACAATCACAAAAGATTAACTATAATCCATTTTGTAAAATGTAAAACAACAGCAACTTGGGTTCCTTTAAAGTGTCCACTAACCTCATACAATAATACATGTTAAGTCCGGCTAAAATTGGTATTTCAAAGCATAACAGTGCCTTAAAGATAATTTCTTATTTCACTATAAAGGTTTATATTAATTTACACTGCATTGAATAAGCCAATAGTTGATATGAATAAGCCAATAGTTGATATATTTGTTCTATATACAATGTTAGGTTTCTAGTTTTGATATATTTGTCCAATATAAAATGTTAGGTTACAAAGAAAGCAATGACCTCCGCTAGCGGAGCCAGGAATCTGGGTGTGCACGTCCTGTTTAATAGTAGTCCTTGGTATATATATATATATATATATATATATATATATATATATATATATATATATATATATATGTACATATATACACACACACACATATATATATATGTATATAAATCAATATATATATATATATATATATATATGTGAGTGGAAGGGTGGTGAGTTAAACACAAAGAACAGTTGGAGTTTTATTCACTGACGTTTCGTCCTTACCAGGACATTCTCATAAGTACATACAGTTTCAGAAAATTAACAGCTTATATAATCCATCCTTGCCGTGTTCCCTCCTTCTATACTCTCATCCGTCCTCTACCCGACTCCGACTATGTCACTTCTCCCTCCGTTCTCAATTGTCCTTTTTACTCCTTGACAATCAGAGTACTTACCGCTCCTGCTAATTGTATAAACCCATCCCTATGGTTGATGCAGGGGTGGGAAGTGATGTAGGCTGCCTCCACTATTTTTTTTTCTTTTTTTTTTTTTTTTTTTTTTTTTTTTTTCTAGACATTTGTGGAGCCCCTCTATCCTGTTCCAATCTGGAAGATGACCACATTGGTCTAAATGAACTACTAGCGAGTTGGAGGTTCTGTGAGCTTTGACGTCATTTTTGTGCTCATATGTCCTTAGCTCCACTGATCTTCCCGCCTCTCCATAAAATCCTAACGGGCAACCACCACTTGGTATATTGTAGACCGCCCCTTTCTCTATATCCTTTTCTGATTTATTTCTATTTTTGACAACTTCTCCTAATCTTTTACCCGTGGAGAAAGCAACGCTCACACCCGCTTTTGTGAGAATATGTCCCAACTCCTCCTCCGCTATTTTCGAGTTGGGGACGGACAAAAACTCCGCCCTGCCTTCTCCGGACCAGTCGTCCTTCTTCCTTCTCATTATTGCCGTTGCTTTCTTCCTCAATCTGTGCAGTAGTCCTTCCGGGTAATCTGAGTTTTAGTGAATACTTTGAAATATATTTGATTTCATCCTCTAAAAATTCTTCGCTACAAATACGGTACGTGCCCTTAAGTAAAAATCCTATAACCACTCCGTTTTTTAATTTTGTTGCTATGCGCTGAGTAGAAATGAATCACATCGTCTTTATTGGTGCTTTTCCTGTAGACAGAGAAAAGATTAATCTTATTACCTCTCCTCCAAATCACCGTATCCAAGAAAGCTAGTCTGTTACCCGTCTCGTGTTCGATAGTAAACTGGATGTTTGGTTCGACCCTGATTCAATCTACTCAACTTGTCATCTAATTGTACCTTTTTCGGAGCGATGACAAGGACGTCGTCCACATACCTCAGCCAAAGCGTGTCTTCTACCCATTATCCTTATGAAATAATCTGTCTCTAAAAACTTCCATATACAATGAAGCTAGAACCGCACTGAGAGGACTACCCATTGCAAGTCCTCGGGTGTTGTCTGTATTCTTTCCCGTTGAACATGAAGGACCAAACTTCACACATAGAGACACTAATTTCAAGTAATCACTTTTGCCCACTGGTAAATCAGCCTCATCCAAACTGTCTACCACCTTCTTTGCCGCTGCCAACGCTCCTTCTACCTCGACATTCGTAAAGAGCGCAGTTACATCATAGCTAGCCATTACTTTTTCTGAAAGATCACCATTCTTTAACCTCGTGATCAGATCTCCGGAGTTTTTTAAATGGGCATTACTTAACCGAGGCCTAGCCTCTGCTGATAGTGGTTTTGGCTAAGCACTTGGCTAGTCTGTGCGGGGCCTCCCGATACAGAGGTGATGGGTCTCATCGGGACGTTTGGTTTATGGGTTTTCGGAAGTCCCCGCATTCTGGGTGGTTTAGGGGCTTCCTCTAAACAGACCCAGTAGTTTTTTCCCCCGGCTGGTTCTTGTGAGTATCTTCCTTGCTTCTTTCTTAAATTTCTCCCCTTCTAAAGCTGCGTGCCCAATATGTTTCTCTTCATATGTATTGGTGTCGCTGAGCAAGTCTAACATTTTTGTGTCATAATCTACCCTGTTCATGACGACAACTCCTCCACCTTTATCCGCACTAGTGATTACTATATCGTCGTCTTTCCTAGTTTCTCTAAGGCTAATCTGAACCGTCTGGGTATGGAACATTGATTGATCGTGGCTAGAGCATGAAAGGCATGTGACTAGACCTTGTTTGAAACCTTTTTCCACGTCACTGTCATTCCATTTGTAGTTTCTGTTTAAATAATCAGTATAACCATCTCTTATTCACACGATATCAAATTTTAAGACCAAGCGAGAGGGATTGTTTTTTCTATAACTGATAATTGTCTGTCAGACAAATTCACAATCAAGTCGTCTCTACCTACTTCGTTCCACTCACTTGAATCACACAGGCGAGCTAATTTATTCTCTAACCTGCCCCTCTGCACAAGGTTTTCGTGTTCCAATTTTCCGAGACAAGAACAGTGGTAATTTTTTTTTTTTTCACATTGTTAATACTATTACGTAGTTTGTCCACTTCATTTAATAGGTCTTCGCATGTCTCTGATAAGAACACTCCAGCACTTTCACTAAACGGTTTGCCTATTTTGAGGCACCTTGGGTGTGTCTCTGGGTAGGACTTTCTCCTCAAGCCAATCTTGCAGGAATCTTCGGCGAAGTTTATAGCGGTCGATTTTCCGTCTTGTACGAAAACTCCTTCCATATTGTTTTCCTGGTTTCTCACCACCACTCGACATGTTGAAGTAATGTAAGACAAATGAGTGGAAAGGGTGGTGAGTTAAACACAAAGAACAGTTGGAGTTTTATTCACTGACGTTTCGTCCTTACCAGGACATTCTCAAAGTACATACAGTTTCAGAAAAATTAACAGCTTATATAATCCATCCTTGCCGTGTTCCCCTCTTCTATACTCTCATCCGTCCTCTACCCGACTCCGACTATGTCACTTCTCCCTCCGTTCTCAATTGTCCTTTTTACCTCCTTGACAATCAGAGTACTTACCGCTCCTGCTAATTTTATAAACCCTTCCTATGGTTGATGCAGGGGTGGGAAGTAATGTTAGGCTGCCTCCACTATTTTTCTTTTCTTTTTCTCTAGACCTTTGTGGTAGCACCTCTATCTTTTTCCAATCTGGAAGATGACCACATTGGTCTAAATGAACTACTAGCGAGTTGGAGGTTCTGTGAGCTCTGACGTCATTTTTGTGCTCATATGTCCGTAGCTCCACTGATCTTCCCGTCTCTCATAATATCCTAACGGACAACCACCACATGGTTATATTGTAATCGCGCCCTTCTCTATATCCTTTCTGATTTATTTCTATTTTTGACAACTTCTCCTAATCTTTTACCCTGGAGAAAGCAACGCTCACACCCGCTCTTTTGTGAGAATATGTCCCAACTCCTTCCGCGTATTTCGAGTTGGGGACGGACAAAAACTCCGCCCTGCCTTCTCCGGACCAGTCGTCCTTCTTCCTTCTCATTATTGCCGTTGCTTTCTCCTCAAGATTGCCTTGAGGAGAAAGTCCTACCCAGAGAAACACCCAAGGTGCTCAAAATAGGCAAACCGTTTAGTGAAAGTGCTGGAGTGTTCTTATCAGAGACATGCGAAGACCTATTAAATTGAAGTGGGCAAACTACGTAATAGTGTTAACAATGTGAAATTACCACTGTTCTTGTCTCGGAAATTGGAACACGAAAACCTAGTGCAGGGGGGCAGGTTAGAGAATAAATTAGCTCGCCTGTGTGATTCAAGTGAGTGGAACGAAGTTGGTAGAGACGACCTGATTGTGAATTTGTCTGACAGACAGTTATCAGTTATAGAAAAAACAATCCCTCTCGCTTGGTCTTAAATTTGATATCGGTGTGTGAATAAGAGAGGTTATACTGATCACTTAAACAGGAACTACAGATGGAATGACAGTGACGTGGAAAAGGGTTTCAAACGAGGTCTAGTCACGTGCTTCCACGCTCTAGCTACGATCAATCAGTGTTCCATACCCAGACGGTTCAGATTAGCCTTAGAGAAACTAGAAAGAGACGATGGCATAATAATCACTAGTGGGGATAAAGGTGGGGGTGTTGTCGTCATGAACAGTGTAGATTATGACAGAAAAATGTTAGATTTGCTTAGCGACACCACTAAACATGAGAAGAAATATATTGGACACGCAGCTCTAGAAGGGGAAAAAATTGAGAAATAAGCAAGGAAGATACTCACAAGAACCAGTCGAGGGAAAAAGTTACTGGGACTACTAGATGGAAGCCCCCAGACCACCCAGTATGCGGGGACTTCCGAAAACCCATAATCCAAATGTTCCAATGAGACCCATCACCCCCGGTATCGGAAATGCCCCACATAGACTGGTCAAGTGCCAAGACAAACCACTATCACAATGGCTAGGGTTGATAAATAACGCCCATTAAACAAAAACTCTGGTGATCTGATCACGAGGTTAAAAAAGGTGGATATTTCAGAAAAAGGGATGGCTAGTTATGATGTAACTGCGCTTTTTACGAATGTCGAGGTAGAAGGAGTGTTGGCAACGGCAAAGAAGGTGGTAGACAGTTTGGAATGAGCTGATTTTACCAGTGGGCAAAAAGTGGATTACTTGAAATTAGTGTCTCTATGTGTGAAGTTTTGGTCCTTTCATGTTCAAACGGGAAAGAATACAGACAACACCGAGGACTTGCAATGGGTAGTCCTCTCAGTGCGGTTCTAGCTTCATTGTATATGGAAGTTTTAGAGACAGATTATTTCATAAGGATAATGGGTAGAGACACGCTTTGGCTGAGGTATGTGGACGACGTCCTTGTCATCGCTCCGAAAAAAGGTACAAATTAGATGACAAGTTGAGTAGATTGAATCAGGTCGAACCAAACATCCAGTTTACTATCGAACACGAGACGGGTAACAGACTAGCTTTCTTGGATACGGTGATTTGGAGGAGAGGTAATAAGATATCTTTCTCTGTCTACAGGAAAAGCACCAATAAAGACGATGTGATTCATTTCTACTCAGCGCATAGCAACAAAATTAAAAACGGAGTGGTTATAGGATTTTTCTTAAGGGCGTACCGTATTTGTAGCGAAGAATTTTTAGAGGATGAAATCAAATATATTTTCAAAGTATTCACTAAACTCAGATACCCGGAAGGACTACTGCACAGATTGAGGAAGAAAGCAACGGCAATAATGAGAAGGAAGAAGGACGACTGGTCCGGAGAAGGCAGGGCGGAGTTTTTGTCCGTCCCCAACTCGAAATACGCGGAGGAGTTGGGACATATTCTCACAAAAGCGGGTGTGAGCGTTGCTTTCTCCACGGGTAAAAGATTAGGAGAAGTTGTCAAAAATAGAAATAAATCAGAAAAGGATATAGAGAAGGGCGCGATTTACAATATACCATGTTGATGTTGTCCGTTAGGATATTATGGAGAGACGGGAAGATCAGTGGAGCTACGGACATATGAGCACAAAAATGACGTCAGAGCTCACAGAACCTCCAACTCGCTAGTAGTTCATTTAGACCAATGTGGTCATCTTCCAGATTGGAAAAAGATAGAGGTGCTCCACAAAGGTCTAGAGAAAAAGAAAAGAAAAATAGTGGAGGCAGCCTACATTACTTCCCACCCCTGCATCAACCATAGGGAAGGGTTTATAAAATTAGCAGGAGCGGTAAGTACTCTGATTGTCAAGGAGGTAAAAAGGACAAATTGAGAACGGATCTTTCTGGGAGAAGTGACATAGTCGGGAGTCGGGTAGAGGACGGATGAGAGTATAGCGGGAGGGGAACACGGCAAGGATGGATTATTTAAGCTGTTAATTTTCTGAAACTGTATGTACTTTGAGAATGTCCTGGTAAGGACGAAACGTCAGTGAATAAAACTCCAACTGTTCTTTGTGTTTAACTCACCACCCTTCCACTCATTTGTCTTACATACTTCAACATATATATATATATATTCATAATGTATGTATATATATATATATATATATATATATATATATATACCGTATATATTTACATAAATACACACACACATATATATATATATATATATATGTATATATATGCATATATATATGTACACATATATATATATATATATATATATATATGTATGTATATGTATATACAGTATATATATATATATATATATATATATATATATATATATATAATTGTGTATACAGTATATATATATATACAGAATATATATATATATATATATATATGTATATATATATATATATATATATATATATATATATATGCTCACATTTCTATGATGGCTTTACATTAGAAAGCATGTATACTCAACTAATGTGGGTAGATGTACTAAGAATCTACTTCTACAAAGAACATATGAAAAGTGCCGTACACTGGAATGAAATGATTAGTTCCATCCAGGGTTTATTGAGATGTGTTTAAGTCATCCCCTACCATAGGAGTTACTTGTAAGTGCATTTAGTATCATGGAGGCAGCCAAGATAGAGAGATGATTTCCAAGTGTGTCATTTGATTTCGAAAGGTAGAACCAGTTTGTAGTTACATTGCACATGATAGAGAAGTTATTCAGGAAAAAGGAGGACTGTTAGAGCCACTGGTCTAACCCATGGGTCTCATAGTTGTTTTCGTCTTGGTCTAGAAACAGAATGACGGTTCATAAGTCAACCCCTTAATTTAGGGTAGAAGAAGTGGAGCCTTAGTTCATGAGAGGAGTATATCTAGCTGATATATCCAGAATCTCCGAGATGTCTTCCTAATGGAGCAGAATACATATGAACGTAAGAATGGGGAGATTGCAAGAGACCGTATGTCCTACACTAGATAGTTCTAAGTTCATTACTAACAATCATTCCTGTCTATAAAGTCAACTAATCTTCTCCAAAAACAAAAGATAGTCTCAGCGCTCACTGCATGGTTACTAAGTCAATTCCATTCGTTAACCACTACTCGTAAAACCAGTTCTTGGCTATTTCCTTTAAAACCTAGATTTTTCAGTGGTATAAAATGTAAAAAGGAGAATGAACAGTTTTATGATAAAAGATTGAAATCTAGGGAATAGGAAAAGAACAACAACGAAATAAATGAAGGATAGAGAAAAATACATCAAGGAACAAAAACGGGAAAATGGGTGAATGGGTGAAGAGAGTTAAAGGAGTAAGAGTTGAGTGAGGAAGTGTGGTGGGATAGGAGGAAGGAGAATAGGTGAGGAGTGAATAACTGCATGTTGTGGAAGAGACAGGAGTGAGAATGAGGAATGGAAAAAATGAGGAGAAGGGAGGAGGGAGTGGGAGGGAGAATCCTGAGAGTGAGGGAGTAGGAAGAGGGAGTAATGTTGCAATAGGGTGTGGGTGCATCACTGACCATACCCACCGCAAAGGATGATGGGAAGGCGGGGGTGGGGAGGGGGTGAGATACGGAAGAAGAGGAGGAGGGGGGGGGAGGCCGCAGCGGCGAGGTGCGGATGAAGTATAACAGATAGAATCGACCCATGATGCTAAAGTGCAGGTGTGTGTGTGTGTGTGCGTGCGTGCGTGCGTGTGTGTGTGTGTGTGTGTGTGTGTGTGTGTGTGTGTGTGTGTGTGTGTGTGTGTGTGTGTGTGTGTGTGTGTGTGTGTGTGTGTGTGTGTGTGTGTGTGTGTGTATATATGTGTGTGTGTGTGTGTGTGTGTGTGTGTGTGTGTGTGTGTGTGTGTGTGTGTGTGTGTGTGTGTGTGTGTGTGTGCGTGTGCGTGTGTGTATATATGTGCTCGTGTGCATCTATATGTGTGTGCGCGACCGTGAAGGAAAAGAATAGGGCTTTTATGAGACGGCATGACCATGTAGAGAGAAGAATAGGAGGGGAGAGAGATGGGACAGAGAGTTTGAATCAAGGTCGGAAGGAGGGAGACAGGTAGGTCGACCAAAATGAAAAGGGAAGAACAGTCTGAAGAAATGTGTGAAGGAAAGACGAAGTCATACAGAAACATATATATATATATATATATATACATATAAATATATATATATATATATATATACATATATATAAATGTATATATAAATATATATATACATATATATATATGTATATATGTGTATACATATATATACATATATATATTATATATATATATATATATACTTAAAGAAAGAAATAGCAAGATAGATAGAAAAAAAATTTGCTTTCCTCAATATTCTTATCACGAAATAAGCTTAGCAACCATTTTAATAAAAGATGATCTTATTTTACGATTATTTTGTTTTCTTGCCTATATATCTTTCCTCTACTGTTTCCAGATAATGATTTGAATTACCCAGGAAAACACTCCCCAATAAGGTGAAGGACTGTGAGAAGGAATTGATTTCTTCGAAGGGAAAATCGTTTTGAGATGAGTCTTTAACTACCAAACCACTGCCACTCCCAGTGAGATAGATGGAGGTGAACGCGAGAGAAAACGAGTTGGGGCCAATGATCTTTCTTTTCAAGCTACGAGAAGGTATGCCAAATGGGCGAAAAGGTAAATCATATACGGAAATGATAAGAAAACATATATATTTTGAATTTCATAGGCAAGATAGGAAGATTTACGCGGGAAAGATAGGTTGGTGACCCCTGCATGACTAGGGAGAAAGATGTAATTCTGTGTGTGTGTGTGTGTGTGTGTGTGTGTGTGTGTGTGTGTGTGTGTGTGTGTGTGTGTGTGTGTGTGTGTGTGTGTGTGTGTGTGTGTGTGTGTGTGTGTGTGTGTGTGTGTGTGTGTGTGTGTGTGTGTGTGTGTGTGTGTGTGTGTGTGTGTGTGTGTGTGTGTGTGTGTGTGTGTGTGTGTGTGTGTGTGTGTGTGTGTGTGTGTGTGTGTGTGTGTGTGTGTGTGTGTGTGTGTGTGTGTGTGTGAAAGAGTGAGTTGAATGAGTGAATGAGTAACATGATAACAGCAACGAGAAGACATGCAATCACACCACACAGAGATTGAAGAATAGGTGACACAAAACACAGTGTCTGAATGACCTCAGAAATCCTCAGAAACAATCTTCACTCTGGACATCTGTAAATCAAAGAAACATACAATAGTGTAACAGATTTACTTGTCTCTTTCATTTGCCAGAAATAATTAATTACATGTTCGCGCATTTGATACACACTTGACTTTCTCTGTCCACACAAAAGACATCATAATGAAGACAAATAAAAAACAACAGCAACTAAGCTACCAGAGCATGATATCCAGCAATAAATAGAATAAACAAGAGACTCAGAGACAAGAGAAACAAAGTCAGAAGAGAAATAGTTGGCTGCATTGATCAATACCAAAGACTATAAACAGTAACAAAACAAAATATTGCACATGTTGCAGTACACGAGAATGCTTGGCACGCAATTTCATGCCAGATTTGTCAAAATCTCTCACCTACCACAAAAGACCGCATAACACAAAATCAGGCATAATGATGAAACAAGAAATCAAACCAGCAACATGCTTCTCATATAATCACAATTTACCCCTGGTACCTCACAACATATCCATAAAAAAGTACGTGCACAGATCACAAAAGAGTCACATTCTTTGTTGAAGGTTCAAACAAGTATAGGTCAAGTAATCAGATAACAAAAGCAAATCATTGTTCCAATCTCGTTTAGGGGGGAAACCCGCAGCCCCACAGTGGCAGGCAACGGTCCTTGGAACCTCTCACAGATCTCTCTGAGAGGAAACTGGACTGTTGTCTCTGTTGTATCAATCAAAGTGAGAGTTTCTATGGAAAGGAGAGCAGTGGCCGGCTGTCAGCTCTCCACGTGTGAAAAAATGCAGGAGATTCGGCAGAGGTTGACAGAGATCTTAGGCCCATTCCGGAGACCGAGTGCCAGCCCTTCAGGGCTTCAAATACTGATGAAGTTGAGAGGATTCACGGGTTTTAAAAATGAAGACCTTTCGAATTTTATAATCCTGCAAATGGAAAAATTTATACAACTATCATAGGTAAAGTAAATGAAACTTATAAAAATGATGGGAAAAAGCAAACCAATAGGAAATTAAGAATTTGTCCTGAGACACGAACCAGGTATACCTTGATGTTAAAGTGTTATAAAGTGTTACGAACTCATTATTTTGTCCAGGAATCCAAAACGATATGTTTAGAATCCACTTAAAAAAGCGTGTATATATATATATACATATATATATATATATATATATGTATATATATATATATATATATATATATGTGTGTGTGTGTGTGTGTGTGTGTGTGTGTGTGTGTGTGTGTGTGTGTGTGTGTGTGTGTGTGTGTGTGTGTGTGTGTGTGTGTGTGTGTGTGTGTGTGTGTGTGTGTGTGTGTGTGCGTGCGTGCGTCTGTGTGTGTGTGTGTGTGTGTGTGTGTGTGTGTGTGTGTGTGTGTGTGTGTGTGTGTGTGTGCGTGCGTGCGTGCGTGCGTCTGTGTGTGTGTGTGTGTGTGTGTGTGTGTGTGTGTGTGTGTGTGTGTGTGTGTGTGTGTGTGTGTGTGTGTGTGTGTGTGTGTGTGTGTGTGTGTGCGTGTGCGCGCGCGTGTGTGTAAATGTATAAGGAAATGCTTGTTAGGTAAAAGTATACACAAGAATATACACTTTCTGTACGGAAAGAGGAACACATTAGAACAGAGGTTGCCAGAAGGAAGCATGAATTGATAAGGTCAGGAGAAATTATATTAACATTTGTGGGAAGCTAATCCAATGCAAAACATGGAATAGGAAACTTGCTTACGTTAGATATATACAAATAAAGTAAGGCGCTCTCGGGAAAAGCAAAGTTCAGGTTACAAGCTACAGTAAGTGTGATAATATATCTGACGTGGAAACTGGCAGATAAGGAAATGTTTAGAATTATTAGGACAAGGGAAGCTGAGAGAAAGGGAGACGGAATGAAAATGTAGGTGGGTAAATTAGATCCCTATCCAAGAGTTGACACCTTGACGTGGTGGATAGGCTTGAAAATCTTAATGACTAGAAAAGCTATGTCGACCTAGATATGGACCAAAAGGTCTCCTCTCGGCATGCTCCGCCTTTGTAATCCTTTGTAGAGACAATCTCTGCAGGGTCACCCATATCAAACAGGTTTTGTAAGAAAGATCAGACAAAGAGCAGTCCACACGCACAGTCGTAGGATCCACTGCAAATTGGCACGTCCTTGATGGCGAACAGGGAAACTCCTCATAGATATATGGGGTACCGTCATAATGACGGCGTGGACCATTAGGCACCCTATGGATATAGGGCTTCACCGAATATGATGAATAAGGTGACACCAAAGAAATATCTCACCAGAAACCAGTTGGCACAGAGGTGAGATTACTGCCAACCCCCCCCTTCATAGCCAATATGAACAGCACAACCAGAACAAAACCGGGGGTTCCTGTTGGATCATCGTCTCCTAAAGGTCCAACCGCATTGCCTCGTGTGCTTACGGGCAGTGTTTTGATTGATTGATTAAAATTAGATCAGGGAAAATAATAACCAAATAACAAAAGAGAAGTTCTT
>NC_134796.1:17693829-17698829 GCF_046742065.1 Oratosquilla oratoria
GCTCCCAAAAGCTTTCCTCCTATCCCATAAATCTGCATAACCTCCCACAGTGCCTTTCTGTCTACCCTATCATAAGCCTTTTCCAGATCCATGAAAGCCCAAAAAACATCCTTCCCCTTTCCTATAGCTTTCTCACATATCTGTCTTACCACAAAGATCTGATCTACACAACCTCTACCCGTCCTAAATCCACACTGTTCCTCACCAATTACTCCCTCTGTTCCTCTCCTCATCCTCTCAATTAAGATCCTCCCATAAGCCTTCCCTACTACACTCAACAGGCTAATCCCTCTGAAATTACTACATTCACACTTGTCCCCTTTTCCCTTGTAAAGAGGAACTATACAGGCACTACTCCAGTCCTCCGGTACTCTACCCTCTCTCCAGCAAACATTAAATAACCTCACCAACCAGTCCACCTCCCTTTTTCAGACATTCTGCATGACATCCATCCAGACCAGGTGCCTTACCTGCTTTCATCATCTTTACAGCTGCCTTCACCTCATCCTTCCTTATTTCTCCTCCATTCTCCTCACTCATCACTCTCATTTTCTTCGCATTTCCCACTGCAGCTATCTTTCCTTCCCTATCCTCCTTCACATTCAGCAACTCCCTAAAATATTCTGCCCATCTTCCCCTCACTGCCATCTCTTCCATTATCAACTCTCCATCTGTACCTTTTACCTTTTCTTCCCTACTTGATTCGCCTCCTCTTCCTCTCTTAATTTCTTTCCAAAACATCTTTTTATTACAAAAATATTATAAAAGTAGGAATAAAAATAAATTCGAGGAGGGAGACGCCCTTTGGAAATAAAATATATTCGGCCGTAAGAGAAGAATATAACCCTTTTATTATCTTTGAACTGAAGTATATTACCACCCGCGAAAAAGTAAAATATAAATAACCAATATTTAAACATTTTTTAATTATACATTCATTTACATTTACATGCTTTCTCCTTACAAAAGCTATCATAGTTTGTGGCAACATTAATTTCACAAATATAAATAATATGAACACATACAATGGCTTATAACTTTTGCCATAAAATGCCAATCGTGTTAAGGGACACTTTAGTAGTGGCGTGTTACCAAACCATACCCCTTTAACCCACAACCCTAGCTAAAATAATATTTTTTGGACATGAAATATAGTTATCCAAGTACCTGGAGTGATAGGGTATCAGAATATGTATGTTTATGGGGGTCTATCTCCCGAACCCTTGGAGGAGTTCGTGGACAAACAAGTAAACAAACAAAAACAAACAAATAAACAAACAGACTGACAGACAGAAGCTACAATTTGATTATAGTAGAATAGCCAAATTACCCGGGCGTTGCTGCTAGTTCGTGAATAGTCCCTAACCTAACCATACCCCACCTAAGTTCAACCCTTAACCCTAACCAAAATATTTTTTGGAAATGAAATATAGCTTTAAACACTCCCCCTCCCAGGTGTGCGCTCCCCCGCCCCGAAGGTTGGGAAACCCTAGTTTGAAAATACAGGCATACACAAACACAAATATTATATGTAAACATTCTTTTGCGTGTGTGTGTCTGTGCATGTGTGTGGATTAACAATGAATGTTTATAAGTAAAAGGTGAAGAAATGTATCTCATTTATTATCTTCAGAATATATATGGCTATATGAGGTTTATCTGCAAAAACCTAGGAGTTTGTTAATAGTATTTCCGACCGCACAAGAATTAAATGAAAATAACCAATATTTCAATATTTAGTAAGATTATACAATAGTTTTACATATACATGATTTCTTCTTACAAAAGCTATCGTGGTTTGTGGCAACATTAATTTTACAAATATGAATGATATTTATGGACATATACAATGGTTTGTTTAATCATATTAATTCTTATGTCACAAAAAGGCTACGCGAGTTAAGGTGGAACTACAGTAGTGATGTGCTACCACACCATAAACCACCTAACTTTAACCCTTAGCCCTAACCAAAATATATATATATATATATATTTTTTTGGGGGGGGGGAATGAAATATTGCTATCCAAGTACCTGGAGTGATAGGGTATCAGAATATATATGGTTATGGGGGTCTATCTCCAAAACACTAGGAAGAGTTTGTGAACAAACAAACAAGCAGACAGACAGACAGACAGAGACTACTACTTTATCATAGTATATATATATATGTAACTGAAGGCGGAGAAAATATACGAGGAATAATGGAAGAATTTTACTGCTTTAACGTTTCGACCCTTATATATATATATATGAAAATAGATAAAAAGGATGATTGAAGGAAGATCAGAAACAAAGTGGCACAGTGGCTACTCCAAGGCTATACGATTGGAATCTAAGGCATTCCAATCAGTTTGGTCATGATTTGATAATGATGAAATAAGGGAGTATTACCAAACCAACTCATAAGGGGTCAGGTACACTGTCAGTGCAGTCGATGGGGCAAGGAGGTTTGTGCCACCTTTTTAGTCCTCCGGTAATATATCTATAATACTTTCGAAAGGCCGTATAATTCAACACCTTGTGTGTGTGTGTGTGTGTGTGTGTGTGTGTGTGTGTGTGTGTGTGTGTGTGTGTGTGTGTGTGTGTGTGTGTGTGTGTGTGTGTGTGTGTGTGTGTGTGTGTGTGTGTGTGTGTGTGTGTGTGTGTGTGTGTGTGTGTGTGTGTGTGTGTGTGTGTGTGTGTGTGTGTGTGTGTGTGTGTGTGTGTGCTTGCGCGCGCGCGCGATATTCCACCCTTGATTTTTTCTATTTGGGACACTGTGCCTTTTCCACCACCTTTTTGGGTCTCCTGGAGTTACAGTCTGTGATCTCTCCTTCCTGCCTTTACATAGTCCGTATTTTCTGTCACATGAGGAAAATGAGGAGGATACGGCAAGAGGCGCGTAGCTGCGGCCGAAGCCATTTCCTTTGACCTGTGCACTTTTTGGGACTGTTGGTGTAGGTAACGGTGACTGCTGTGAATCGGCGAGAAGTGCGGGATTCGAAGTCGCAACTATGTAAATGTGAAATACATACGTTTTCGATTACTTCACCAGTGCACTACATACTTATACATGATGATTATGTATATTTTCTCTTTTTTCTGGATTATTAATCCTAGCTCTTTCATTCTTCCCTCATATATCCTCGTAGTGTTGATATTTCTCTTGTGATGTGTTTTAGATTTTCTAAAGAATGGCTATGTATTCTTTTTGGTATGGGCTCCATACCACTGTTGCGTATATAAGATCGTGTCTTATTTAATGTATGGTTAATGTTTTGGTCCCATTTATGTTAATGTAACTAAAGATTGTTTAGATATTCGCCTAAAGAGTACGTGCTTTTTTATATTAGTCTCGTGTTTTTTGGGTCGAGTTTATGTTCTATTACTGGTTTGCGAGTTGCTCTGTTTCACCGCCCCACACCTCATTCCTAGGTGTTAGAATCATTTAACAATTATTACTTCAACGGTTTACCTTCCCATGATCTGTTCGCAGCGTTTCTGTTGATTACTTTCATTTGCATCTTTGCGTCAGCCACAAACATGTTCGTGCAGCTGGGACGTTTTTGTCAGGTCGTTTGCATGTGTCATAACGACGACATGTGCCAACACTCTTCCTTTTGGACTCCACCCATATTTTCTTTACACTCTCATTTCTCCCATTTGATTACACTTCTCTTTTTTCCTTTCGTACAAAAAGATCTTCCAACAACTCCAGCAGTTTACCCACAACTCCGCAAGGGATATGTAGCTTTCATTGTAGTTTCTTATGAGGTACATTATCATAGATTTTCTTTAGGTCCAAGAACACGGCTCAACCATCCCTCTCTCTGAAAATACCAAAAATCGATCATAATGAATAAGTAAATCATCCTGTTTTCAAGTTTCTTTTCTTTTATTAGTTATATTCAGATGTTTCGTTGGATTTATTTCATTTACTTTATTTTTGTTTTACATAGTATGGCAATTAGTGCGTGCGTGTGATAGAATTTATTTGAACTGTACAATTGTTTGCATGGTTGCAGGAAAACCTATGAAACTTATGTTCTGTCGGCAGAGTGTGAACAGATACACAGGTGTCTGTTATAAATGCTACGCGGCCCCTGTTAGTGGACACAGTAGTGTGGAAGCTGCCTCCATATATTAGTGTCTGGTTTGTCGGGGCTCTCCTCTGAGCCTTGCCGAGGCGCAGTCGACCAAGACTTTTCTTTTTGTCCATCTTTCGTTTGATTTTATCTTCCAGATGGTGCTTGGAATGGGAGCGTAACCCAGCACTCTTAACAGGGAAAATGTTAGTTTATGAATATGAATCTTATATAAACGTCGAGTATCAAGTGTTCAGGCACTTAATTTGAAAATGAGAGCAGATATAGTGTAAAATGTAAGTTTCACTATTTTTGTGGATGTAAGTTTGAGCGAGCTGATTTGATCTGTCATATAATATTCTTAGTTATCTTGCTTAATTCTAAATGCTCTTATAAGTAACCTCATTATGATTTCATTATTCTAAATTTAATACACGATGTACAAACATTCCAGTCAACTTTATCATACATATTGTCTGACTCCGTTTGACTTATAGCAATATTTTCATCATATGTTTTTGAAAAACAATATATTTGTTATTATTGCCAGTATAACCATCATAGTCATCATCATCGTTATATTTATCATTATTTTGATTGTTAGTACTATGGACGTCATTTATCATCGCTTTCATTGTCGTCGTCATTGTTGTTATTTCTATTACCACCAACAAAAATTTCATCATCATAAATTATCTAAAATGTTTCAATTGTTCAACATTACTCTTACATATTGACAACTTGGTTCCGGGTTTGATCCCAGCAACTGCCGGTGACTCCTACCTTCTTGGCTATCCTGGCACATTGGGCATAAGGTAATGGCTTCAGCGGCAATCAGGCACCACCAAGCTCAGCTCCTTCGTATATCTTCAGAGTTATAAAAACTTGTTTCATAAACATTTGTAGTCATTTCATATGCAAATGCGCGGAGACT
>NC_134796.1:17701329-17721329 GCF_046742065.1 Oratosquilla oratoria
CCAATGGCCGAAGTGTTTGTCCGGGAAAAGTTTCTACCAGACGTTCTTCGAGGACTTGATGTAACCAAACCACAACTCTCTGTTTTTAATACGATTATCACATGACAGTCCTTTTATGTACAAATACAGAAAGCGAGAGAGAGAGACAGACAGAGACAGATAGACAGACAGACAAAGGCATCTAGAGACAGAGATAGACAGATAGACATAGGGAGAGGCAGATAGATATGGGGGGAGACAGGCAGACAGAGAAGCACTCAGACAGGCAGGCAGACAAAAGGATAGTAAGATACAGAAGACAGGGAGAGAGACGCGCGCGCACACACACACACACACACACACACACACACACACACACACACACACACACACACACACACACACACACACACACACACACACACACACACACACACACACACACACACACACACACACACACACACACACACACACACACACACACACACACACACACACACACACACACACACACACACACACACACACACACACACACACGACTAGGTGGCGCGATTGGTAGAGTCCCCGACTGTCACTACGGCGGTCCGTGTTCGAATCCTGCCCAGGGCTGAAACAATTTCAGTATCGCTGCGATTTGAGTCGTTACTCCAACTCTCTTGGGCGGGGGTTGGGGGTTTGTGTGCGTGTGAGGCCACAACATTACCCATAGATCGGTCATATGAGCTCTGAGCTTTCTTTCGGGAGGGAAATAGCTGTCGGTCACGGGTCCAGCACGTGATCTAAAGACCAAGGTGAACACACACACACACACAATATATATATATATATATATATATATATATATATATATATACAACAAGCACGCACACACGCACACAGAGAGAGAGAAAGAAAGAGACAGAGAAAATGAGAGGGAGAGAGGAAGAAATAGACAAGAGAGTGGATTATATATGTATGTATGTATATATATATACATATATATATATATGCATATATATGTATACACACACATATATACATATATACATATACATATATATATATATATATATATATATATGCATGTATGTATATATATATACATATATATATATAGATATACATATATATGTAAATATATACATATATATGCGTGTGTGTATACATATATATATATATATATATTATATATATACATATATATATATATATATATATATATATATATAAATATATATATATATATATATACAAAGGATTTACAAAGGATTTACAAAGGCGGAGCATGCCGACAGGAGACTTTTTGGTCCATATCTAGGTCGGATGCGAAAAAAAATCATAATAATAATAGAATAATAATAATATTAATAAAAACTATAATAATGTATCCAACCAACAAAATACATTAATAGATGCATAGGTATAGTTAAATATCAAACAAACAGGTAAACAGTAAATAATGATAAATTGACACATAACTAATAATAATTGAAAATCAAACGACAAATGATAACAAAGCAAAAACAAATAATATAAAATAAATTATAATCATTACAGCATCTTGCTTAGATGTTTATCTAAATGAGTCTTAAAGCTTCGAACTGAACTACATTGCACTACCTGTGCAGGAAGTTTATTCCATTCATTAACTACACGGTTGGCAAAGTTGTTTCTACCTACTTCTAAATTGAATCTATTTCCGGATAGTTTGAGACCATTGTTTCTTGTCTGATTCTCATTCAATGTGAAAATTTTGTCACTTTTGATGTTGTCAATTCCCTTTAGAATCTTAAAGACCTGTATCAAGTCACCTCTGAGTCTACGCTTCTTTAGGGAAAATATATTCATATGTTTTAGTCGATTTTCGTATGATTTATTTTTGATATTTGGAATCAGTTTTGTGGCTCGCCGTTGTACTTTTTCCAGTCTGTCAATGTCTTTAATGAGATTCGGTGACTATACAGAAACAGTATATTCCAAATGTGGACGAACTAACGATTTATATAGCTTGTTAATGAGTGATGGACTTTTGAAATCAAAAGATTGCGCAATCAGTCCTAGAATCTTATTTGCTTTTTCAGAGGCTGAAATACACTGCTTGGATGATTTGAGGTCGTTACTGATAATTACGCCGAGATCTTTTTTCACTATCCACTTTTGTTAACGAATTTCCAAATAACTTGTAATCGTACTTATTGTTGTTTTTACCTATGTGCATTACCTTGCATTTACTCGTGTTAAATTTCATTAGCCACTTTTCAGACCATTGCTGTAATTTATCTAAATCTTCTTGAATATCTAATTGGTTTAAGTGATTATTTGCCATTCCGCACAGTTTTGTATCATTAGCAAATTTGGAAACAGTAGATTTTAGTCCATGGTCTATATCATTTATATATACTATGAATAGAAGTGGCCCAAGAACGAAACCCTGAGGAACTCCACTTGTAACATTTTCCCATCTAGAAGTTTTTCCATTTAAAACAACTCTCTGTTTTCGACCATTCAACCAATTACTAGTCCAACTTAATAGGCTACCACTTATACCGTGTAAAGCTAATTTAGTAAGTAGTCTTTCGTGTGGGACGGTATCAAAAACTTTGGCAAAGTCTAGATATATTAAATCTATATTGTTTCTTTTGTCATAATTCGAGATAACTGTGTTGTAGAATTCGAGTAAGTTAGTCACGCAAGAACGTTTCCGTCTGAAACCATGCTGGCTATCATTTATCAAACTTTCTAAATGATGTTCGCTAGCATCTCTGATGATAGTTTCCATTATTTTTCCTACGATTGAAGTCAAACTTATAGGACTATAGTTATTTGGTTTCTTTTTGTCACCTTTTTTGAATATGGGAGTAACGTTAGCTAGCTTCCATTCTCTTGGGACATCTCCGGATATGATGGATTTCTTGAAAACAATTTCTAATGGAACAACAATCTCATTTTTCATTTCCTTTAAGATTCTTGGATGCCAACCGTCAGGCCCTGGTGTTTTATTAACTTTGAGTTTATCTATACACCATTTAATTTTTTCTTTTGTTATATTTACCGTAGTGAGTAAGTTTACCCTAGACTTTTCACAGGTTTCAGTTTGGAGTTCACTTTGAGGTGTTTTGTCTACGAATACCGAGCTAAAATAATTGTTTAAGATATTACACATTCCTTCATTTGAATATTCATATACATGTATATGTATATATATATAAATGTATATATGAATATAATTATGTAATGCATGTATATGTGTGTATTTATCTAGTTGTATTTACCTAGTTGTATTATAACGGAAGGGGAGCTATGCTCGTAGGGACCGTTTTTGTATCTCGCAAATTATTCAAGTTTGTTTCCTAAATTCTTGTATTGTGTTTGCACACACTATTTCTTCGTCCAATTTGTTCCATATATCTATCATTCTGTGTGGGAAGCTGTTCTTTTTCAGGTCTCCTCTGTAGTTATCCTTTTTGAGTTTCATTGCATGTTCTCTTGTTTTCCTCTGTCCCACTTTAATAAGACCTCTCTTTGAAGGCATTCTTTTCCTTTTATAATTCTGTAGATGTTTAGTTGGTCCCCTCGTTCTCTTCTTTGTTCAAAGGTTGGCAATTCTATTTCAGCCAATCTTTGTTGGTATGTCAGGTGTGAAAGTGTTAGAACCATCTTTGTCGTTGCTCTTTATATTCTTTCTAATTTTCTTATATGCTTCTTTGTACTGGGTGACCATATCAGCGCTACATATTCCAGTTTTTGCCTTATCATTGTTTGTAATATTTTCTTGATCATTTCCTTATCCAGGTATTTAAAGGCCACCTTTATTGATCTCAACAAATTGTATGTTTCTCCGACTATCTTATTTATATGTTTATCTTGCGACATGTCTTTGGTGATGATTACTCCTAGGTTCCTTTCAGAATTTACTTTCTTTGTTTCTTTTCCATCAATTATATACTATCCTGATATTCTCTTCTTACTTTTTCCAAATTCAATTATATCGCTCTTCTTGATGTTAAATTCTACCTCTCATCTCTTGCTCCACTCTGAAACTTTGTTCAGATCCCTCTGTAATGAGTCACAGTCTATTTCGGAGTTTATTCTCTTTAATAATTTTGTGTCATCCGCAAAGCAGTTCATGTAACTTTCAGTGCCTTCGTCCATATCATTTATGTATATAGCAAACATTATTGAAGTGTGTATGTGTATTTGTTTACCTAGTTGTATTTACCTAGTTGTATTTTACGGGACGAGAGCTATACTCGTAGTGACCCGTTTTCGCATCTCTCCACATCCAGTTTATTCTTAAAATCGTGTATAGTTTTGGCATTCACTATTTCTTCGTTTAGGTTGTTCCAGACATCAATCATTCTATGTAGGAAGCTATTCTTTTTCAGGTCTCTTGTATAAGTGTCCTTCTTTAGTTTCTTTTCGTGTCCTCTTGTTTCTCTTCTGTCCCACTTTAATAAGTCATCTCTATCGAGAATTTCCATCCCTTTCGTAATTCTGTAGAAGGTCAATAAATTACCTCTTTCTCTTCTCTTTTCCAGTGTTGACCGATGTAATTTCTCCAAACTTTGTTCGTATGTCAGATTTGACAGTGTAGGTGCCATTTTTGTCGCTGCTATTTGGAATCTTTCTAATTTTCTTATGTTCTTCTTTGTGCTGGTTGCCTACAATGTTGCGGCGTATTCTAGTTTAGGTCTCATCTGTGTGTGTGTGTGTGTGTGTGTGTGTGTGTGTGTGTGTGTGTGTGTGTGTGTGTGTGTGTGTGTGTGTGTGTGTGTGTGTGTGTGTGTGTGTGTGTGTGTGTGTGTGTGTGTGTGTGTGTGTGTGTGTGTGTGTGTGTGTGTGTGTGTGTGTGTGTGTGTGTGTGTGTGTGTGTGTGTGTGTGTGTGTGTGTGTGTGTGTGTACAGAGACTGACAGAGGGATAGATAGGTTTCATAATGGTAAGAGAGAGAATTCTGATGCAAAACAATTGAACGGCGGCAACCCACACTGGTCGAGGGAGTAAAAGATGCAAGCGGGCAACCTCTCATGCATGAAGCGGTACAGGGAATGTAAGAGCCAATTTGCCCAAAGTTGCTCACTCTCTTCTCGCAGTTGATTTGAATACAGTTGTATTCCAGACTCTGCTCCGCCATTATATGGAAGAGGTTTTGCACTATTCAGTTTTACATATTTATTTGGTACTTTAGATTTTCAAATTACATGGTACCATTTTCTGTGTATTTTTTGAATGATATGCATGTTTTCGGAAAGCCTGAGTATGACTTTTTTTACAAGGTGGGTTTGCCTAGTGTTCTAGTGTGAGTAAAAATCTTTCTTCAGAGTGAAGTCTTTAAAGCAAGTGATTTTTTTTTTTTTTTTTTTTTTTTTTTGAGTGGGCGAGGGGCAGAGGGAAGAGCTCTTTCTCTTCATCGAAAATTCTCCCCCGGAACTCTAGTTTTCGACAATGAGGAGGTCCTGAGTTATACAGGAACCAACCCACATCCCATATTCTTCGTAATTGGTCAGCTCTGAGTTGTGAGGCAGTGAGCACTACTTGCGCTCTTTGCGGAGGTGTGGTACCTGTCATTCCTTCTGTGTAACCAGAGATAGTTAGTTCGTGTATCAGGATCCATTACAGGGCGCACACGTGTGAGTGCACCTGGGTGTAAAGATAGCATTGTCCGAGATAAGTTATCTCGTGTACACAGTATAGATAGCTTCCAACCATTCTAAAGGTCTTCTTCTTGTGTGTGTATGTATGTGCATGTGTACTTTGTACCTGCGTTTGCGTATACGTGTGAATGTGTGTGTGTGTGTGTGTGTGTGTGTGTGTGTGTGTGTGTGTGTGTGTGTGTGTGTGTGTGTGTGTGTGTGTGTGTGTGTTTGTGTGTGTGTGTGTGTGTGTGTGTGTGTGTGTGTGTGTGTGTGTGTGTGTGTGTGTGTGTGTGTGTGTGTGTGTGTGTGTGTGTGTGTGTGTGTGTGTGTGTGTGTGTGTGTGTGTGTGTGTGTGTGTGTGTGTGTGTGTGTGTGTGTGTGTGTGTGTGTGTGTGTGTGTGTGTGTGTGTGTGTGTGTGTGTGTGTGTGTGTGTGTGATTCTAAATAGACTTGGATCACGTACTTCATCTGTGATTGACGGGTATTACTCTTCCATATGAAAGTTCAAATTTTGTATATGATTGATTTCTAGACAATGTTATGACTCTCTCTCTCTCTCTCTCTCTCTCTCTCTCTCTCTCTCTCTCTCACTCTCTCTCTCTCTCTCTCTCTCTCTCTCTCTCTCTCTCTCTCTCTCTCTCTCTCTCTCTCTCTCTCTCTCTCTCTCTCTCTCTCTCTCTCTCTCTCTCTCTCTCTCTCTCTCTCTCTCTCTCTCTCTCTCTCTCTCTCTCTCTCTCTCATGTTCGTATATGTGTATGTGTTGTTATTTTCTGACCCTGTCAAAGATCCTGACCATCGAGTCCTCCCTTGCTCTCTTATAGAAAACTCAAATGACCTGCACCAACATCGTTATTTGTGTTCTTCTTCTGATTAGCTCGATCAATATCGCTCTCCTTTCGGTTCTCGGCCTCGGCCAGGGCTCCTTCTGGATTTAGAAGTGCAACAAGGTCCTCTTCCTCATATTCCCGGCACTAGCCATCGGGAACTTCATCATCGTCCTACCTAAGGACTCGGGTAGAGGGTCGTAGAAAAAGATACCTCAAGACGATGAGGTTCATCATCAGAAGGACGGCTTCTGCAGTGTGTACAAAGTCCGGACCGAACCGTACAGGACGCGGCACTACCCCAGACACCGAGTGCGCGTACAGGGATTTGATCACTATTGCTGTGTAGATGGTCGTAACCAAGATCGAGAGAATATAAGGTCTACTCAACAGCTAACCAGTATTTAGGTCGTTTGCGCAGTGACGTCACTAGAAGTACCTGGCCGAGGGTTCGTGGAAATTCCGGCCTCAGTCCAGGTGTGGCTAGAGTCGGGAACGTGTCTCCGTTTTCTTTTATAATACTTATGCGTAACAAAAATAATTATGCCGTCCCATTGTGCAGAAAAACACATGTGAAAGGGTCTGAAATAACTTACCATAGATTTCCAGAGGAAGAATATGTGAGAAATAAGTGGATTACGTTTTGCAAACGAACAGAAAGATTTAATCCAGCCAATTGTTACATATGCAGTCGGCACTTTGAAGCAAATGCATTCCAGCTTAGCTTTCGTAGCCAGCGTCATTGCCCTATGATGTATGTGGATAGAAATTGAATCTGATAGTTAAATATCGACATTTGAATTAAAACTTTGTGATTGTTTATATTAACCCATCAAAATATAATACAATAATTACACAATAAAAGTTGTTGCACTCAAAATTCAGTCCTCAATCATGTAATATACATGGGTCGTTGTTACAAAAACTGAAATGTCAGTGTTTCATGTAAACAAATCGGAAATGTAATATTTACTTAAACTGTTTTATACTAAATTTTTACATAATTTTTTTATTTCTTGGGATATTGACATTGGATGGAAATAATACTTAGTATTTAACAATGAAATAACGTAGACAGTGTTAAAAAGCAACGATAAAAGGAAACGCCCATATTGGGTATTGGGTAACCGTGCCATCGAAACAGGGATGTTTGTTTTTAAACAAGTGGCATGCTGTCATCTACATATCATCGATAATTCATGCAATATCCTTTAAGTTTGGCAAATCGTTTCCTTCGTAGACAAAGATAATTGTTTGAGGTAAATGGATTCATAGACTTGGATACTTGTTTGCCCTATACACAAAGATTAACCTTTAAATTTCTTTATTAAATATGTCAAAAATAAACCGCAAGAATATTTTTCCAAAATGGAACCCCCATTTTAACGGTTGCAGAACATGAAATAGGTAAGTCTCCCAGAAACTCTGTGGTGCCTGTACGTTTTCTCTTTTACCTAACATTTTCACTTACGTTTTCACCATTTTCTCTGTGGGCTCCACTTCTGATGACGTCACAACATGCGCGTGAACAGACCTTGTGTTCTCTCGATTTTGGTCGTAACTATCCTTATTTCTTGGGTATATTGCTCTCGAGCTCGCCATGGGTGCCACCATAATGCATATCGTCACCCTCATAAAGAAATTCCCTAAGTCATTTTTCGTCAGTTTCTGATTTTTTTTTCTAAATCAATTTTTCATTGCTCCTTGTGGTACAATTCCCAATGTTTTATTTAGTGTCTGAGTAGGTTAAAACTACGTTAAGAGGAACATTACGTACATTTATAAAATAGAAAAACGATTTTTTTTTTCGATTTCCTGAAAAGTTGGACAAATGACGTAGGCACACTCTTTATGAGGGTGACGATATGGCCGTGGAAGGAGCCGCAATTCAAGGACTCTGGAGCCACATACTCCTTCTTTCTGTCCTTCCAGGGGGTTCTTGGTAGTCTTGCTGGCATTAAACCACAATGTTTACTCCTGTTGGCAAACCAGAGAACCATGATGGAACCGATGGTGAAGAAAAGGCATTAGATTCCTCTCCCCAAACATCTACACCATTTTCCTGCGATGGGAGGCAGAAGACATGGAAGCTGCATATCAAGAAGACGACGACGGTTGAAGTTCCAGTACAGACCGGGAATTTGAAGGCGTTTCAAGAGAGGGTCACTTCTGAAGAACCTCCCTTCACCCCTTTATGGCAAATGTCAACGAGGAGGAAGTTCGATGCACTGGAAGAAGTTTCTTCAACCTCCTTTCAATCCCACACCGTTTATGGGGGGAAGAATCGTTATTATCTTATATCAGTTAATTATTTCATTAATTCATTTATTTATCTACTTTTTTTCAGAAGCCCGAAACTACAGTCTTTGGGAACAATATATACATAGTATAATGATGAATTATGAAAGCTCGCCGTCTGAGCGGGTTAGGGCGTCGTTACTTGCGGCGAAGGTCGAGGAGATGGTGGTTCGAATCCTGCCACCGGCAAAGTTGAACCAAGGGCATGGTTCATTAAATTCCACGCTACAAAGCCCTCTGTGAGGGGGCACCGCCCTAGCCTCCCGATAGGGGGGGGAGTGTATGACGTTAAACCATATCATAATGAGAAATATAATACGAGGAAAAAATATAGAAATATAAATTATGAGATAATCTAAAGAGATTAATGAAACAAAAAAATTAAATAAGTAATATAAACGACTGAAAAATGTACATTGAAAAAAAAATAAAAATGTAGAAGAAATAAAAGAAATTTAAGAAAGAGAATAGAAATAAAAAAAAGGCAAAAAATAGCAACGAAAAAAAAATAAAATTAAGGAAAAAATCGACATATGAAAGCTAACAGATATATAAAAGAAATGAA
Organism: Oratosquilla oratoria; assembly: GCF_046742065.1. Lineage (NCBI taxonomy): Eukaryota > Metazoa > Arthropoda > Malacostraca > Stomatopoda > Squillidae > Oratosquilla > Oratosquilla oratoria. Next base: position 17,710,616 of record NC_134796.1, read on the forward strand.
ATAAATTGTTAGAAAAGTGAGAAGAACATAAAAGATAAATAGAAAAAGAAGGTTCTGTTATAATTAGAAAAGTAAAAAAAAAAGAAAAATGTAAATACAAAAATATTGAAATAAAACAAAATACAATAAAATTGAGAGGAAAATAAGCTAAAAGGATGAAATATAATTAGTAAGAAAAAGTTCTGAAAAGCAAATCAGTACTAAAGGAAAGATATGTAAACTAAGAAATAGGTTGTCAAGAAATCAAAGCCATAAAAAATATCATAAAAATGTACATATATAAAAGCTAAAAGAATAAAACAGCATTAAATAAAGAAATTAAATATAAATATTAAATATGTAAACAAAAAAAGCATAAGCAAAAACAAAATAAAAAGTTATAAAAGAAAAATAATAAGAAAACATGGGAAATATATAATAGATCTGAAAAGAAGAAAACAAATTAAGAATGTCGAATCGTCTGCAACATTAATCTCAAGACCTTTCCTATGGCCCATGTGCGGCTCCAAAGCTGAATAAAAGTAACAATGAAATAATGCAAGATTCTGCATTTTTCAGAGCTCACTCGCCTTCCTCTGAGGGTTGAAAGAAAAAGTAACATGCAGCGCTGAAGAGGGTTCGGTGTGTGTGCGTGTGTGTGCGTGTGTGTGTGTGTGTGTGTGTGTGTGTGTGTGTGTGTGTGTGTGTGTGTGTGTGTGTGTGTGTGTGTGTGTGTGTGTGTGTGTGTGTGTGTGTGTGTGTGTGCGCGCGTGTGTGTGTGTGTGTGTGTGTACGCGTGTGTGCGTGCGTGCGTGTGTGCGTTCGTGCGTGCGAACGTGCGTGCGTGTGTGCGTGCGTGCGTGTGTGTGTGTGTGTGTGTGTGTGTGTGTGTGTGTGTGTGTGTGTGTGTGTGTGTGTGTGTGTGTGTGTGTGTGTGTGTGTGTGTGTGTGTGTGTGTGTGTGTGTGTGTGTGTGTGTGTGTGTGTGTTTGGTGTGTGTTTATTTGTTTGAATGTAAGGAAAGCTGGCAATGTGAGACAACGGCAACCGAATGAACCCTGCTGGCTGAAGGACAATGCTCCCTTCCACAACGTGCAAGTCATCGCATAATCTCATACAATGGGCAGCTTGAAAAATAAACCCAAGACTAACTCATAGGACGTGTCTATATCTCTAACGATTTTCCTAGTCTCACAGCTTGCCCATAACTAATAATAGCACGCATGAACACGTACACATAGACACAAACACATACACATAGACAATCACACACGCATAGACACAAACACATAGATACAAACGCAAATAAAGACACAAGCACACATGCACACACACATACACACAGACACAGCATTTATGTCCAGATATTCTAGATGAATGGCATAATGTTAATCTTTAGTCACTGCTCTCCTACAGGAGCTCTCATTTCTATCAATTTCGCCAGAAAATGCATAAAAAAATTATGTAAGTTCTCGGTATCAAGTGTTATAATAAAATTGTATTTGAAATCACAGTGGAAGTGACTTTTGTGGTCTTGATGTGATAACCTTGGTCTGCAAGATGCTTCCTCGCGATAAGACCTTAAAACATTTGAGTCCTTCCCTGTGACTGCCAGTAAATTCCAGCAAGGAGTCTTATTCATGTGGTATTGATTTAATGCCAGCGTTTGTCAGTTATTGTCAGGTGTGTAAGTTAGGAGCAAACAAACGAAGGGGATTTTTTTTTTATTGCAAGCGATGGTAAAGCTTTAGATGGAGATGGCTTTCTAGTCCAGGAGAAGCCAATTATCCTCTGACAGGATTTTGTCATATTCAGGGAATAAATATCAAAACAAGATTCTTGGGAAGGAGAAGACATCTTATTCTTAGTATCAAGAATTCAACGAACTTTCCTGTAAGGAAGCCTATTTTTGCCTGATTTCTATGATATCCTTAAAAGCATTTAAATCTTGGTAAGGAAAAGACATATAAGTCTTAGTATTGAGAATTCAACGAATTTTCTGGTAAGGATCCCTACATTTGTCTGATTTCTATGATATCTTTCAGAATATTTCAATCTGAGGACTATACCAAGTGTGGGCAATTTTTTTTAAGTGTGGGTGTCAAAAACTGCTAAATCTTTGATACAGAATTTTTTTAGTTATTCGTTTATTAGATTGTTTGTGTTTTAAGGTGAGCTCTAGGTTTCGCGTTCCGGTAAAAAAGTCATTAGTGTGCCAGGTTTTGCACGCGTGCCAAGGGTTGCCCATCCCTGAGCTATAACTTCTCTGAATAGAAAGGCGGTTTATCTTGATAGATATTAATAATTGAGAGAGTAAAGGCTTATTTTTTAGCTAAAGAAGAGTGTCTATTTTTTTTTTTTTTTCTTAGACAATGATGGCAAATGGCCATGATAGAAAACAGCATGAGGATGGTGAATCATTTGTCAAAAAACTGAGGGAAATATTACAAGGATTAGAAAATTAAAGTAACAAGAAGCATGATTATGTTGATGGAAAGGAGTAAAGTGGTCTGTGAAATATATAGTAGATGATAGGATGAAAGAAGTTACAGCATTCAGGTCACAAGAGGTGAATATGGCAGCGAATGGTTGGATGAAAATGAAAGTGTCATGTTTGATTGAAACAAGACGGGCGGACACCACTTGGAAATGTGGAAATGAAAGAAAATTGTAATAAAGTTGAAGGTGAGCGATGTTGGGAGCACGTTGCCACATGTATTATTGTATAGGAATACAAATTGGTCACGTACAGTAATGCATTTATGTAGAATCAAAGTAGTGAATGTGGTAGAAAACGATGATAATAATAAATAAGGAAAACAAAGGAAATGAAGGAACAAGGCAAAAGCTAGACAAGCACGAAGGTCCAGGTGACCAGAGCAACGACGTGGGCACCTTTGGATGGGGTGGAAATTTTAAATAATTTTAGATTAATAGATAAATACAAATAAGGTAACAATACTATAGCACACACCTTATGTGTTTATTCAGTTAAATCCTGAATTGTTGTATCACATACGATGTGGTTGTCTTTATGGGAAATATGCTCCGTTTGATGACTACGCGGTTAGAAAAGATTGATTTGCCCACTACTCCATAAATTTACTCACTAAGATCTTGTTTTTATTGTTTCTTGTCAGTCGAAATATCTTCGACTCCAATGGCATCAGTTTTATTTCAAATATTGAACTGTACAGAGTTCTCGTTTTTATTTGATTTATGCGTTTACTTATTAATAAAAGTATTTCTTTTTCTATTAATTCCACTGGTCAACAAAATTGATCAAAATATCTGTCCCACAAGCAGAATGAGGTGGACTTGATAGAATTTTTCTGCTGATTTAAAAGATATATTAAGAAATTTTATCAGGCATAGTTTTTCTGATAGTATATTATATTTTAAACAATTATAGGTAATAAATGTGGCTGATATTCTAAAGAAACTTACCTTTAAAATGTAGAAATATATTTCTTTTTAGTGTATTTTGCTTCTGGGATATCCTTTCTAAGTGTCCAATAGTAATCAGTCAATATTGAAGACCTCCACTTACCTTGATACCAGGTTTCTATGTTCAGAATATCTTGGTGAAACCTTTCACCGTGCTCGTCACTGACAGCGCCAAGATTTGCAGGAAAAAAGTTCTAATGTGAGTCTAGGAAGTGGATTTTTAGGCTCATGATGCATCCCAAGGCCTTGATGTCAGAAGTGCCTTTACGATTTCAGAAAAGTTATATACTTTGTGATTCACCAAAAAATCTGCGCAAACTTTCTTAAACGACAGCCATGCAGCTTTTTCAAGATCGTTTAGCTCTTCATCAAAATTCTGGTCCAACAAAAATAGTTTCTTTGATTTTTGCGTCACTTACTCTAGGAAACGTTATTTTCAAATATGTGAACCCCTTGCCAGTTCTATTCATACCTTTAACAATTTTTTTCATCAACCCTAGCTTAATATGCAAAGGAGATAGATAGATTTTCTCTGAATCAACAAGAGAAGGATTGACAATATTCTTCTCTCCTGGGGTCTGACATCGTTTTGGCCATGCATTCTTTTCATAATGATTTTTCTTATCCCGACTGTCCCACTCACAGAAAAAACAACAACAAAATTTTGTATCACAGCTGCATTTCGATTAAAAATGCCACAACATTTAGGTCACCACAGATGACCCATTTATATTCTTCATACATACATACATACATATACTAAGGCTCCTTCCCCCTTACAAGGGGGATAGCCAAAAAGAAAAAGGCACAAAATCATTCCCACCCATTCCATCCCTGAATACACTCCACACCCCTCCACCTTCCATCTTATCTTAGCACCTCCTTGATGACGGGTCATCCCTGCACCTTGTCCACTGCCCTGGGTCAGAAGCAGTGTCGCAAGACACAGCACATCCACAGCAAGGCCGCTTCATTAAATCGGCGACCCCCCCCTCTCCGTCCCCCCATTGCATAAAATGAGAGGACGGGGAGAAGTCCCTTCGGGCTGCGTCAAATTTTGCTCACACATACTACCTCACCCCCCATCCACCCGCCCATTCCACCTCATGCTATCACAACATCATCCATATACAACCATTCTCCATTCACCCCTGTCTTCTGTCCTCTCCCGTCCTTCCTCAACAGACATTCCCCTCTTCCCCAAAGCCCCCTTCACCCCATCCATCCACCTCATCCTAGGACGTCCCCTCATGTTCACTCCCTCCACATCTGCCTTCCACACCTCTTTTACTAGTCTTTCTTCACTCATTCTTTCCATGGTTCCAAACCATCCTAATATTCTTTCATCAACCCTATCTCCCAGCTTCTTTTTTACCCCTGTTCTCCTCCTCACCTCCTCATTTCTCACTATCTAGCCTAGTAACCCCCATCATACTTCTCAGACACCTCATCTTAAGCACATTCAAATTCCTTCTCTCTTCTTCTATTATGTTCCATGTTTCTGCCCCATACAGTGCTGTTGGCACAATCGCTCCTTCGCACATTCTCCTCTTAGCATCCATTCCCAAATGTCTATTCCTCATTACACTCTTTAATCCACCAAGGCATTTACTCGCTTCTCTCAATCTACATTCTACCTCCACTTTCACTCCACCTTTCCCTGCCACATTTGCACCCAAGTATCTAAAACTATCCACTTCCTCCAGTTGCTCTCCCTTAATGCTCACTTCCAGTCTACTGCCACTTTCACCCCTTGTACATCTCATCACCTTACTTTTACCCACATTTATCTTTAGCTTTCTTCTATCACATACTCTCTCAAACTCTGTCACCAACTTCCTCAATCCCTCCTCCGATCCTGCCACAAGCTCAGTGTCGTCCGCAAACAACAGGTGGCTCACCTCCCACTTTTCTCCATTTTATTTAACCATCTCCAATGTCTTGCCCACTACCCTTGCAATATTCTTCATACTTAATTTTTTGCAATAGGAGCTTCATACTACCACATGTTTCCTTCATATTACCTGCATGGGCCAGAAGAACAGAAGGAAACTTATTTCCATTGTGGAGCAAAACAGCTTTCATGATCACTTTTGAAGGGTCAATAAACAAGCATCACTCATTCCTGTTACATTTATGGTTAAGTTCCTCCATAACAGAATATACATCATTGTAAAACCCCACATCATCTTCAAGTGAGAAAATTCGTTCAAAATCACAATGTTGCTTACGATAACAACTAGCTCTGGATTCTTTTTGGAAAAGATTCCAACCCTTTAACCTAGAAGCAAGAAATTCAGATTGCTTTTTGACAAGTTTAAATCTGGCACAAGATCATTCAGATCTCCCTGACTCATAAATGTGGTTCACTTGAAGAACAGATTGGCTGAAAGTGTATGTCTTCTGTTTCTTTTTCCATGACCTCATTTGACTCTTCATCATTTGGTTAAATTTGTTTTGGAGGGTCAAGTACAGGAAAGTCTTGACTGTGAGGTACTGGTCACATAGCAGAAATTACGATATTTTACAATATGCTTGGTTGGCGATGTAATGCAGAAAAAGCAATCTGAAGTTTGATCTTTTGGCTCTCTCCAAACCATAGAGATAGGAAAATGCATATGGGGTGAACCTTTCACCCATACAGTGAGAAACCTCACAGGTTAAGCAACACAGATGAGGGGCCCAGAAATTATCCTGGTCCCCCACTTTGCACCCAAAATAATATTCATAACACTTTTTAATCCATGGCGTGAAACACTGCCTCTGTGATTTGAATGTCAGTACACCGCAAATGAAGAAAAAGTTGTCTGAGTGGTTTATACAGTTTCTTGGCACTGTCAAGATGAATGGCGGGTACGCTACTGTATAATATCAGAAACTTATTGCCACACAAATGCACACTACACAACCTCATACCAACACTTCAAGCACAGTACTGCCAAACGTATAACAACCTCACGCAGTGTTGCCAAAGTCAGTGTTGCCTACCGCTTGATTGAAATTTATCCAACGTTACACACGTAACGTAACATACCGTGTAATACAAAGCCTGTTGGTGATGGAAACAATTGGACACTATTTTTAGATTCTGCATGCAAAAACATATAAGACACAACTATTATTTTCCTTGGGACAAATTATTGACCAGTTTTTTTTTTTTTTTTTTTTTTTGTGGAACGCAAACTTTCAGTTCAAAGTGACAGGTTGTATTATATGAAACTGGTCAAGAAAAAGGAGTGGGGTGAAGGTTATAACTGGCTCTCAGTCGATAAATATCAACATTATTATTTTGGTATTTCAACCTTTTCCTTTCATATACCAACACTAACAGCTACACACTGTCAATATTATCAGCAGTTCTTGATAATATCAAAGAAAATTATTGTGCTGGGGTTCTTCAAGAAAGTTGAAGTACATATTCCGGAACTATGAAAAAAATCTGCATCGACCTACCATCACCGAAATCAGATAAAACAATTAAATAATAGAATAAAATTAAAAAGAGAGAGAAATAGTGAGCATAAATAAAGAGTGTGAATAGCACATAAGAATTAGGCTGCCAAACTAGACTGGCAGTCCGCGAAAAATACAAATGAAAAAAAAAGTCGGAAAGAGAAGGACTGAGAGAGAGAGAGAGAGAGAGAGAGAGAGAGAGAAAGAAACAGGATGAACAGGAGAAAATGAAAGAAGCAACCACATCTGTAGAGCTTGCAATGTTGTCCAACACACGCAACTCATCTGAACCCACCCTGGTTGTTAGGGACGCAGAATCGACAAAACACGATAGAGAGAACGAGCCGAGGTGGTTGGCTAATTGTATATCATTATAGACATCAAAACTGAAGACATTTGATGTAAGGGCTTTCCTCCTGGTGCTGATTTTGACTCGTCCAGTGTTTTCATATATATGGATTAAATTGATAAACAGAGATCGGCCAGAAGTCTTTCGGTTCATAATAACGTCGATTCCAGAATAGATTGAAAAATAAAGAATGAATCAATGATAAGTTAATTAATACAATAATGACTAGAGAATTATATACTAAATACCGATTTTTTCTTTTATAGATATAGATGAGTAAATAAATGAATAGACAAATCACTAAAGGAATAAAGATTTATACGAAGTGTTTTTTGGTGGAAGTCAAACGATCATTTTCTATACAGGGTCCTACTCGATACCAATGTTACTCCAAAACCGACTAACTGATGAATAAAATAGATTTGACTTTAAAAAGTTAATACTATGGCGTCATTAAAGATTCTCTATACAAAATCACACACCCTAACAAATACACACACACACACACACACACACACACACACACACACACACACACACACACACACACACACATACACACACACACACACACACACACGCACGCACACGGACACACGCAAGCACGCACGCACACACACGCACGCACACACACACACACACACACACACACACACACACACACACACACACACACACACACACACACACACGCACACGCACACACATACATATATATATATATACATATGAATATATATATATATATGTATGTAGATGTAGGTATATATATATATGTATATATATATATATATATGTATAGATGTATGTATATGTATACAGGCGTAAGTAACCACTAGGAAAAGTAAACTAACGAAGCAGAGCGCTTTCGTATAATTACATCTTCAGTACAGATACAAAGAAGGAATTATAAAATGAGGAAACAAGGTACAGAATATATGACTGAGTGAGACATGGTGAAGAGGGCATTCGGAGAGGTAGTGGAAGAAATACACGTGACGTTTGAACCGTCCTGGTAACCAACAAGTATGGGACAATTGCTCATAACTTATATTACAATTTAAATAATTTTGAAATTTCATGGCAAATATAACTATCTAATTTGTACAAACCTTGATGGAAATTAACATTTATTCCCTTACTATATTTGATCAAACTGCATTCAATTAAAGTTCTTTCTGTGATGTTGTTGTTGTTTGAAAAAGCATACCTGCGAAACTAGTCAGGAATAAACTCATTCCTTTGAAAAAGCATACCTGCGAAACTAGTCAGGAATAAATTCAGCTTAGTCCGCTTGTGACCTCAGCTCAGTCTGCTCGTGACCACCAGCTCAGTCTGCTCGTGACCTCAGCTAGAGAGCTCATTTTTCTGCACAGACACCAGCTAGCGAATACCTGTGAAATTAAATCTCCGAATAGTGTTAAGTGATTGCGTTGTGTTTTTGTAATTGTATACGTATACCGCTATACAGTTACAGATATAGGATAAACTGTAGTGTTCTATTTAAATTCAAAACAGTGTTCTGATACTGTACTCCAAAGGTAGGAGAAATAGTATAAGGTAAGCAGAGTAAGCTTCGTGTATTTAGTTTATTAGAGACCGCTTTTTTTTCTTTTTTGTATTTTCTCTTTGCCGTTTGTATTGCTAAAGGAGGAGCGAAATGGCTTGCGAAGGTTGTGTGAACCTGGAGGACCGTCTCAGGATGTCTGAGGAGGATATTCGTCTTCTCAGGAGTGCGCTCTGTGAAAAGAGTGAACCCTCCCCACAACCCAAAGAGCGTTCCACTTCTTCCCCTTCTATCTCTGCCGTGATTGAGTAGCGCTCCGCGGGGTCCCGTTTGTCGAGCCCGCGTTCGGTAGGCCTATGCCCTGTGGAGCAGCCGCTGGCTCTAGCCATATAGACTTGCCACAAGTATACAAGGAACGGTATAAGCCTACATGTAATATATATATCTCTGTGCATCCCACAACAAGTTTCAACAAGATTCTTGTTGAAACTTGTTCTAGGTAAGCAGCTTCTCACTGAGTCAGTTGCTGCTTTGGAATCTACCAGGTAAGGTGTCTTCTGGACCTGGCAGAGTGGTTCCTTCAGGCAGAAAAAATTATCCTGTCTGGAATTATTTTGAAAAAACTACCAACAACTTCTGGCAAAGGGTACCGAGCTAAATGCAAAGACTGCAGCCAGGAACTACAGGGCATTGTGTCAAGATTGAAATCTCACAGAGATAAATGCCAAGGTCAGTCACAGCATACAGAAGAAAAACTTGATGACCCAGTTAAATAATTTTACTTATATTGTGTGCATTTCTCCCTTTTCATACGCAACTATATAAATTTGGTGAACAATGGAGAGCATGTGCAATAAAAATGTGAAGGCCTAAAGAGATGATACTTCAACTTCATTACTTCTAAATTTGGGTAATGACTATATCACTATAATGTACTGTATCCACTCAACTTTGGGGCCTAGATGATTGGTATTCATTTCATTCAACATTGTGTAATATATTTCATAGGTTCCATTGGAATTCAGCCCACATGGGATTCAGCCTAAAAGGATCTAGCCTAACCTAACCCAACTAACACATTATTTTTAGTGATTTTAAAAGTGGACTGAATTCTGTGTGGGCTGAATTCCAAGCCCACCTATTTAATATCCTGTTAATTATTTCCAATTAATTTAGTGGGTTGTGTGAATATGATCATTATCTAAGAAAATAACTACTGTACTCAAAAGTAGCCTAAATCACACTGTATTCATTTATTTATTCATTTATAAATTATGCAATATGCTAGAATTTTCTGTTTTCATTTCAGGATCTGTATCAACAGCTTCAATCCCTTCATCATCGGCTCCACTTGAATTATCTGCAAACCTGACTCCACCATTATAAAGGTCACTATCAGACTCCTCTACAGGCGCCACTTCTGCTAAATCATTTTCGTCTAAAAGAAAGTCATCAACATCTCTGGACAGATTTATCATAAAAACTTCAGCCTCTTAAAAGGAAAATCTCGACAAAGAAGTTGCAAGAATTATATTTGCTACAAATTCACCATTTCGTCTTGTTCAGCATTCTTAGTTTCTCAAGATGGTTCAGAACCTGAGGCCAGGTTATATTCCTCCATCCAGAAAAGATATTGCTGATAAGTACTTGGATCTTGTGTATGAAAAGGGATATAAAAAGTGTGCAGATTACCTGGATAATGAAACTGTATGTCCTTCAATTGATGGGCGGTCTAACATCCATAATGAGCCCATAATATGTGTCATTCTAACAACATCCACTGGTCAGATTTATTTAGTTGACACAATAGACACATCAAGGAAACCTCACACTGCTGAATATCTTCTACAACTTGTACAAATTTGGTTCAAGAAGGTTGAACAAGATTTTGGTTGTCACATTGGAAGTGTTGTGATAGACAATGCAGCAAATGTCACCAAGATGAGAAAACTCTTGGAGGAATCGAGTGAACCTGAGCAT
>NC_134796.1:17736329-17741602 GCF_046742065.1 Oratosquilla oratoria
TAATACATACATACATACATACATACATACATACATACATACATACATATATATATATATATATATATATATATATATACATTTATATATACATATATATATACATATATATATATATATATACATATATATATATATATATATATATATATATATATATATATATATATTAATATATATATATATATATTACGTGGAACGGAAGAGAAAGCGAAGTTGAACTGAATGACAACAGGAGCAATAAACCTTCAGGGGATAATTGCATAACCGAGTTATATACATCGTTAACGCTCTCAAGTGCAGACACACACATGTAGAATGGTATCAGCCTCTTCAACAAAGTGACGCTTTTTTTTTTTTTTGAGGTTTGCTATTATATCACTATGATGAAGGACAAGCTTGGTTTACTGAGATATTTTTAATATCCTTAGTCTGGGGCCGCCCTTAAAAGGCAACTCATGTCAAAGGATTCATAGAGATAAAATTAACTTTTTATTGAGCCAAGACTGCTTCAGTGGAATAGAATCCTGTGTCGCTTGTCAGAATTAAATCAGTAAAGGGTCCCAGCCAGACGAGCCATTTGCTTCAAGAGTTGGGTGGTCTGTCGATAAATAGGAGTTCAGTTGTTTCGCCTGAATAAGATCGTCTGACGGTGGCCGGAACGAAGAAATACGAAGGGTGTCACCGAGATGTAGAGGGTAATATGTCAGCCAGTCGGAAGTGTATCGACCTTTTCGTTCTGATTACATTTTGTGTATTTCATTCTGTCCATCGTCTCTCCAGCTATCGCCATAGAATTCGTGATTCCTTCTCTTTCTTACCTAACTGTCTCACTATTATTTGTCATTCTGGTCTCAACCCTGCGGGTTTATGAAGCCGAAACTAGCCATTGTTGAAAGGAAACTCTGATTTGTTATATTATGGCAGCAAAGGTATGAAGTTGAATAACACAATCATCCATTAAATGACACATACTCGTAAGTATGAAACAACTAGACCGACATTCACACACACACACGTACACACACACACACACACACACACACACACACACACACACACACACACACACACACACACACACACACACACACACACACACACACACACACACACACACGCATACACACACACATATACACACACACACACACACACACACACACACACACACACACACACACACACACACACACACACACACACACACACACACACACAAAATATTAAACCAAACAGAATTAAACAGAATGAAATCAGTAGAGTGCCACCATAGGAAGTCCTATGTAGCGCTGAATATAGCACTTCTGTGAATTGGGGTGATAGTGAGTGTGGCCGTTTTCTGCAAAGTGCTTTCTATTGCCAATTATGTTTTGAGGAGTGGCACCTGCGCTCCCTTTGGGTAAAATTTCTTTTTGCGACTGCAGCGTCGCAACTGTTGTTATTACACATGTCACAGTACTGTCGATATTTATGATCTTCGTGACTTCCTGTATTCGGTTTCATGACCATGTTTAGCAAGAATTGATTTCATCTCTATAACCGTTTTCCTTCATATAGACCTGCCGACGGAAACAAACAAATGGCCCATAAATATCTGTTCCTTGGAGATGCCGGAAATATACAAATTGAGAACCTTTGAACATAAGAACACGAGAATGGAGGAGAGCGCAAGACACCCTAAGGCCTACATTAGGTAGTTCATGTCCATTACCACTTATCATTCCCATCCATAAAGTTATCTAACCTTCTCTTAAAACAACCAATAGTTTCAGCGCTCACTAACTACCTGGTTACTAAGTCTATTCCATTCGTTAACCACGCTATTGGTAAACCAGTTCTTGCCTATTTCCTTCTTAAATCCAAATTTGCCCAAACCAAACCTACTACTACGAGTCATTCTAAACAGAAGTAAAGAGTGAATTGATTTTTCCGGAAATTAAAATCTATCAGTTAGAACTTAAGTCCATCCATCACAGAACACGAGCTGACCTTCTTGAGACACTGATACAGTACGAATTCAACAAAGAGAAGACCTACAGATAGTACTGAAGAGTGACGAAGTTCATTAAATTGAAAAGATAATGGAACCCTTTCTGTTTCACGTGACAGGATTTTTTCTTTGTAGGTTTGCGGGGCTGTTACCAGCCCAGGCTGTAAAACCTTGTTCTTCTGTCCAGAAGCACTTGTTCCGGTAGTCAGGATCCTGCCAGTCAATTTCATTCAGATGTGTGTGTGTGCTCAGGCAGCAAAGGGGTAGAAGCAGAATCGCAATTTGCAGGAAATATTGTACTATAGCCATTGGACTCAAGTTTGGATAATATTTTCATTCCTAGAATATTTGAGTAAATGGTGAATAATTCCTAAGTTCATTTAAGTTGTACCTTTGTCCTAGCCATTCCTGAATTCATGTAAACGTAATCTTGATTATTTGAGGATGGGAGAAACTTCAGCAAGTTAATTAATGACTCCTGTTTGCAATAACCGTGAGAGTTGTACACAGTAGTGGAAATTTAGATACACTAGTTTTATCTATTTATGAATCTATATGTCTAGTAGTTTGAAATTAAATGCCCATTAACACCAAATGGAACAAAAGCTTAACAAAGAAGTGATCATACTGATGAGATTTTGAAGTTTTCATTTATATGTGCATGTGTGTACGTATGTATATGTATACTCATATGTATGTATGAATGTCTGTCTGTATGTATGTATATATGTATGTATGTGTATATATGTACATGTGTATGTACATGTATATGTACATGGATATGTACACACACACACACATACACACACACACATACATATATATATATATATATATGTATATATATGTTTATACGTATATATGTGTATATATGTATATGTATATATACATGTATATATATATGTTTGTATATATATGCATATGTATATGTATATTTATATGTATATGTATATGTATATGTATATGTATATGAATATATATATATATATATGTATATATATGTATATGTATATATGTATACATCATAGATCTTGTCAGCTCTGGAAGAGGTGTAAATACATTACATACTTCGCATGAAGTGCTGTCACTATAGACATCATAGTAATACTGGAACAGATATACAGTGATGGATGGTCTGGTGGATGGTATCAAAAGCTCAGATAAATAGAATTGTTTGTTTTTTCACCAGAACAAAACATGTAATGCGTGTCATTGAAATTCAAAACTTTAGATTTCTCCATTCACGGGTCACCAATTGGCTGTATTGGGTATTGCAGAATCAAAAGAAAAGTGAAAATGTTGAATTGGAGAATCAGCTACAGTAGAATATGTTAAATGTGTCTTTAAGGTAAAAAACACTTGGGCTGTTAGATGTTGACTTTATAATGCTGTATTATTGATCCTAAAAGGTCCATATGTGACGTGATATATACTTACATACGTGCATATACGTAATGGATGTTTGTATATAAATGACGTTGAGAGAAAATAGATTATCTATATAGTAAACAAATAATCCATCTGCGGTTTATAATGAATAATTTGAACGAGTCATAACACAATAGCAATCTGTATACATATTTAATGCCGTCCGACAGCTTTATTCACTAAAAGAGCCCTCCACCCCTATCCAGACCGCTATCTCGGTTTATCGAGGTCCCGTTAGATTGATAAGGATAAAATCACCCATAATGTGGTTATCACAAAGTAGGCCTATTAGAGGCTTAGCTATCTCAAAGAGCCGTGTGTTATCTTTCACCTGCCTACATCGAAAATGGTCCATACGTTTGGGTTGTTAAGTTCATGTGTTCAGTGCTATCATTCGAACGATAACCAAGCAAAAATCATATGACCTGGATTCAGGAACTCTTTTTACTACGAGCACCACTCCTGGGTTGAATAAAGTTGTCTGGCACGAACCAGAGCAATATAAAAGCATAAGAACATAAGAATGAAGGAGACTGCAAAAAATTATAAAGCCTACAATAGGTAGTTCCGTGTCTCTTACCACATGTCCTCCCTCTCCATCAAATATTTTCCTGAAAAAATAAACAGAAATTAAAAACAACTACTTCAGCGCTCGCTACATGTTTATTTATACATACATACATACATACATACTTACATACATACATACATACATACATACATACATATATATTTATATATGTATATATATATACGTATATATGTATATATATATATATACATATATATGAATATATATACATACATTTACACACGCACACATATATATACACATGTATATACAAACATATATATATATACATATATATTTATATATATATATATATATATATATATATACATATACATATACATATATATATACACATATATATATATATACATATATAATACGTATGGTATTATATGGGCCTATGATTACGCGCTCGGGTCAATGAACGGAGAGGCGAGGGTAAGGGAGGCGGGTGTGCGGTTTTGCGACGCCGTCGAATTTGGTCCCTTTGACTTTTCACTAAGTTCCGTCACAGTTGACCGAAAAAGGCCGTTAAGGCTATCAATGAACATACAACCAAAAATTAATCAAAAATACGTATGAATACATGGATTATTTCTTATCATATGCGCTTGGTATAATCGTGAAAAGTTTCATTTATAATAACAGAGATGTTATGGAATAATTCACTTAAATGCTGAATGTATATCTTTGAAAAAAAAATGCCCAAAGGTGACACTTCTCCGGCATGGTCGTTGGGTAGTCAGTGATCCTCGACCTGCCTGCCTGTGTAGATCGTGGGCTGACAGATCAATTGGCTGACAAAGTGGCACACAAAAGGCAAGGGTAACAACAGGAACAATTGGGAGTCTGTTCGTCCCGCAGTTGCACGGCTGCTGTGGCATCGAGCCTCGACCCCATCAATACGGTAACAATCTTCGTAGATCTTGCCCTGTCGAAGGACTGAACAAAATAGTTTGTCTTTAGTCAGAGTAGAATGTACTGTACGTCATTATGTTGAAGAGTTTACAGGTGGACCCCAAAAGACTATAAGCAAGCAAACTTGGGTCTCGTTGTCATGAGTTCGATTCCTTCACCACTTTATTTAGATATTGGATCGCATTTGTATCTCCTATATGATCTATACCCATGTCGCGTTAATCTAACGGAATAGTCTCGTGGCATACAGAATAGGATGGATGAATGAATGAATATATAAATGAATTAGTGAATAGATAGATAAATAGAGAGGTAAAGAATAAATACTACGCGGTACTGCCGGTTTGAGGAATGACACTG
>NC_134796.1:17742102-17754602 GCF_046742065.1 Oratosquilla oratoria
TTTGCTGACTAAAACCCGCTGGCGACAAATAATACATACATACATACATACATACATACGCACATACATACATACATACATACATATATATATACATATATATATATATATACATATATATATATACATGTATATATACATATATATATACATATATATATATATTATATATATATATATATATATTATATATATATATATATATATATATATATATATATATATTACGTGGAACGGAAGAGAAAGCGAAGTTGAACTGAATGACAACAGGAGCAATAAACCTTCAGGGGATAATTGCATAACCGAGTTATATACATCGTTAACGCTCTCAAGTGCAGACACACTCATGTAGAATGGTATCAGCCTCTTCAACAAAGTGACGCTTTTTTTTTTTTTTTTCTTTTTTGAGGTTAGCTATTATATCACTATGATGAAGGACAAGCTTGGTTTACTGAGATATTTTCAATATCCTTAGTCTGGGGCCGCCCTTAAAAGGCAACTCATGTCAAAGGATTCATAGAGATAAAATTAACTTTTTATTGAGCCAAGACTGCTTCAGTGGAATAGAATCCTGTGTCGCTTGTCAGAATTAACTCAGTAAAGGGTCCCAGCCAGACGAGCCATTTGCTTCAAGAGTTGGGTGGTCTGTCGATAAATAGGAGTTCAGTTGTTTCGTCTGAATAAGATCGTCTGACGGTGGCCGGAACGAAGAAATACGAAAGGTGTCACCGAGATTTAGAGGGTAATATGTCAGCCAGTCGGAAGTGTCTCGACCTTTTCGTTCTGATTACATTTTGTATATTTCATTCTGTCCATCGTCTCTCCAGATATCGCCATAGAATTCGTGAGTCCTTCTCTTTCTTACCTAACTGTCTCACTATTATTTGTCATTCTGGTCTCAACCCTGCGGGTTTATGAAGCCGAAACTAGCCATTGTTGGAAGGAAACTCTGATTTGTTATATTATGGCAGCAAAGGTATGAAGTTGAATAACACAATCATCCATTAAATGACACATACTCGTAAGTATGAAACAACTAGACCGACATTCACACACACGTACACACACACACACACATACACACACACACACACACACACACACACACACACACACACACACACACACACACACACACACACACACACACACACACACACACACACACACACACACACACACACACACACACACACACACACACACACACACACACACACACACACACACACACACACACACGAAATATTAAGCCAAACAGAATTAAACAGAATGAAATCAGTAGAGTGCCACTATAGGAAGTCCTATGCGGCGCTGAATATAGCACTTCTGTGAATTGGGGTGATAGTGAGTGTGGCCGTTTTCTGCAAAGTGCTTTCTATTGCCAATTATGTTTTGAGGAGTGGCACCTGCGCTCCCTTTGGGTAAAATTTCTTTTTGCGACTGCAGCGTCGCAACTGTTGTGATTACACATGTCACAGTACTGTCTCGTTATTTATGATCTTCGTGACTTCCTGTATTCGGTTTCATGACCATGTTTAGCAAGAATTGATTCCATCTCTGTAACCGTCTTCCTTCATATAGACCTACCGACGGAGACAAATGGCCCATAAATATCTGTTCCTTGGAGATGCCGGAAATATACAAATTGAGAACCTTTGAACATAAGAACACGAGAATGGAGGAGAGCGCAAGACACCCTAAGGCCTACATTAGGTAGTTCATGTCCATTACCACTTATCATTCCCGTTCATAAAGTTATCTAACCTCCTCTTAAAACAACCAATTGTTTCAGCGCTCACTAACTACCTGGTTACTAAGTCTATTCCATTCGTTAACCACGCTATTGGTAAACCAGTTCTTGACTATTTCCTTCTCAAATCCAAATTTGCCCAAACCAAACCCATTACTACGAGTCATTCTAAACAGAAGTAAAGAGTGAATTAACTTTTCCGGAAATTAAAATCTATCAGTTAGAACTTAAGTCCATCCATCACAGAACACGAGCTGACCTTCTTGAGACACCGATACAGTACGAATTCAACAAAGAGAAGACCTAAAGATAGTACTGAAGAGTGACGAAGTTCATTAAATTGAAAAGATAATGGAACCCTTTCTGTTTCACGTGACAGGATTTTTTCTTTGTAGGTTTGCGGGGCTGTTACCAGCCCAGGCTGTAAAACCTTGTTCTTCTGTCGAGAAGCACTTGTTCCGGTAGTCAGGATCCAGCCAGTCAATTTCATTCAGATGTGTGTGTGTGTGCTCAGGCAGCAAAGGGGTAGAAGCAGAATCGCAATTTGCAGGAAATATTATAGCCATTGGACTCAAGTTTGGATAATATTTTCATTCCTAGAATATTTGAGTAAATGGTGAATAACTCCTAAGTTCATTTAAGTTGTACCTTTGTCCTAGCCATTCCTGAATTCATGTAAACCTAATCTTGATTATTTGAGGATGGGAGAAACTTCAGCAAGTTAATTAATGACTCCTGTTTGCAATAACCGTGAGAGTTGTACACAGTAGTGGAAATTTAGATACACTAGTTTTATCTATTTATGAATCTATATGTCTAGTAGTTTGAAATTAAATGCCCATTAACACCAAATGGAACAAAAGCTTAACAAAGAAGTGATCATACTGAATAGATTTTGAAGTTTTCATTTATATGTGCATGTGTGTACGTATGTATATGTATACTCATATGTATGTATGTATGTATGTATGTATGTATGTGTATATATGTATATGTGTATGTACATGTATATGTACATGGATACACACACACACACATATATATATATATATATATATATATATATATATATTATATACATTTACATGTATATATATATGTTTGTATATATATGCATATGTATATGTATATTTATATGTATATGTATATGTATATGTATATGTATATGAATATATATATATATATATGTATATATATGTATATGTATATATGTATACATCATAGATCTTGTCAGCTCTGGAAGAGGTGTAAATACATTACATATTTGGCATGAAGTGCTGTCACTATAGACATCATAGTAATACTGGAACAGATGTACAGTGATGGATGGTCTGGTGGATGGTATCAAAAGCTCAGATAAATAGAATTGTTTGTTTTTTCACCAGAACAAAACATGTAATACGTGTCATTGAAATTCAAAACTTTAGATTTCTCCATTCACGGGTCACCAATTGGCTGTATTGGGCATTGCAGAATCAAAAGAAAAGTGAAAATGTTGAATTGGAGAATCAGCTACAGTAGAATATGTTAAATGTGTCTTTAAGGTAAAAAACACTTGGGCTGTTAGATGTTGACTTTATAATGCTGTATTATTGATCCTAAAAGGTCCATATGTGACGTGATATATACTTACATACGTGCATATACGTAATGGATGTTTGTATATAAATGACGTTGAGAGAAAATAGATGATCTATATAGTAAACAAATAATCCATCTGCGGTTTTATTATGAATAATTTGAACGAGTCATAACACAATAGCAATCTGTATACATATTTAATGCCGTCCGACAGCTTTATTCACTAAAAGAGCCCTCCACCCCTATCCAGACTGCTATCTCGGTTTATCGAGGTCCCGTTGGACTGATAAGGATAAAATCACCCATAATGTGGTTATCACAAAGTAGGCCTATTAGAGGCTTAGCTATCTCAAAGAGCCGTGTGTTATCTTTCACCTGCCTACATCGAAAATGGTCCATACGTTTGGGTTGTTAAGTTCATGTGTTCAGTGCTATCATTTGAACGATAACCAAGCAAAAATCATATGACCTGGATTCAGGAACTCTTTTTACTACGAGCACCACTCCTGGGTTGAATAAAGTTGTCTGGCACGAACCAGAGCAATATAAAAGCATAAGAACATAAGAATGAAGGAGACTGCAAAAAATTATAAAGCCTACAATAGGTAGTTCCGTGTCTCTTACCACATGTCCTCCCTCTCCATCAAATATTTTCCTGAAAAAATAAACAGAAATTAAAAACAACTACTTCAGCGCTCGCTACATGTTTATTTATACATACATACATACATACATACATACATACATACATACATACATACATATATATTTATATATGTATATATATATACGTATATATGTATATATATATACATATATATATGTATATATATACATACATTTACACACGCACACATATATATATATATACACATGTATATACAAACATATATATACACATATATATATATATACATATACATATACATATACATATACATATACTTATACATATACATATACATATACATATACATATACATATACATATACGTATGGTATTATATGGGCCTATGATTACGCGCTCGGGTCAATGAACGGAGAGGTGAGGGTAAGGGAGGCGGGTGTGCGGTTTTGCGACGCCGTCGAATTTGGTCCCTTTGACTTTTCACTAAGTTCCGTCACAGTTGACCGAAAAAGGCCGTTAAGGCTATCAATGAACATACAACCAAAAATTAATCAAAAATACGTATGAATACATGGATTATTTCTTATCATATGCGCTTGGTATAATCGTGAAAAGTTTCATTAATAATAACAGAGATGTTATGGAATAATTCACTTAAATGCTGAATGTATATCTTTGAAAAAAAAATGCCCAAAGGTGACACTTCTCCGGCATGGTCGTTGGGTAGTCAGTGATCCTCGACCTGCCTGCCTGTGCAGATCGTGGGCTGACAGATCAATTGGCTGACAAAGTGGCACACAAAAGGCAAGGGTAACAACAGGAACAATTGGGAGTCTGTTCGTCCCGCAGTTGCACGGCTGCTGTGGCATCGAGCCTCGACCCCATCAATACGGTAACAATCTTCGTAGATCCTGCCCCGTCGAAGGACTGAACAAAATAGTTTGTCTTTAGTCAGAGTAGAATGTACTGTAAGTCATTATGTTGAAGAGTTTACAGGTGGACCCCAAAAGACTATAAGCAAGCAAACTTGGGTCTCGTTGTCATGAGTTCGATTCCTTCACCACTTTATTTAGATATTGGATCGCATTTGTATCTCCTATATGATCTATACCCATGTCGCGTTACTCTAACGGAATAGTCTCGTGGCATACAGAATAGGATGGATGAATGAATGAATATATAAATGAATAAATTAATAGATAGATAAATAGAGAGATAAAGAATAAATGCTACGCGGTACTGCCGGTTTGAGGAATGACACTGGTTGTCAGCAGCATCCTTCGCAAGGACTATTGCAGAGCTGACGTGGAGCAAACAAAAAGCAAAGCAAAAAAAAAAAAAAAAAAAAAAAATTGCTTAAGCACAGACGAGGGCCTAGGTTAGCTTTACACCTGTCTTATCACTAAGGAAGAGAGGAGGAGGTGGAGGAGGAGGAAGAGGAGGAGGAAGAAGAGGAGGTGGGTGTTTGCTGACCTACCCCGGTTCTCGGTGCACTCCGACGCGCCTCAAGTCATGTGCTCAAACTTGCCGCCCTTGCGTTTTCTCTCAGAATCCTTCACTAAGATTACCTTCACCCTGTCATTGCGTTTTTATTTCAGATAGTCGTCTTGATTAATACCAGGGAATTTCATTCAGTTGGGGGACGTATCAGGGGCAGATTAGGGTCGAGATATATATATATATATATATATATATATATATATATATATATATATATATATAAACTGTATATATATATATATATATATATATATACATGTACACACACACACATATATATATATATATATATATATATATATATATATGTATATACATTTTTATAATATATATGTATATAAATGAGATTTGTATATCTTATATATATATATATATACATACATATATATATATATATATATATATATATATATATTCTTCTTCCGCTTCAGTTGTGTAAAGTAATTGAAGGTTACCCACAAGGAGACTAGGAAACTGTCACTGTAGATTAAGAACACTCATGTAAATGATCAAACTACAAGCCAGTGGTTCCCGAATTAAAGATCACCCCACGTTCATGGAGGCGTGAGGAGGATAAAAGTGGGCATGAAGTCATGTGCTCAAAAATCATTGTTTAATAAGAATAATAAAACAATTCTAAAAACAAGTATCTACCATTACATACGTGCAAAGTGAAATTCCATCGGTCACCCTAACTCGTTTTCTATTAAGTTATAGATAGAAAATATATTAACAGAAGAAATATATAATTTCATATAGATACAAGTAAGGTGGGTAGGAGCATGCGGGTCTGCTGGAAGCAAAAATAGGGTGTCATATAAGACATGTAGCTTGGGAACCACTGCTACATGTGTTCTATTGACAACAACGGCTGAGACGCAGATGATATACCATGAAGGCACTAAACGAAGTTTCATTACACTTATTCTCACGATCTCTTATGTCCATAAGTGACCATGCGTACATACAATCGTATGTGTATGAATATGTATGTGCATGTATGTAGATCCATATTTATGTATATTTGTGTGTATTTATGTATGTATATGTGTATGTATGCTTGTGTGTGTATGTATGGATGGATGGATGTATTTATGTATATATGCTTGTATGTTTGTGTGTGCATGCATTCATGTATGTATATGAGCGTATGAAAATTAGAATATATACATGTAAGTATGCATTTATGTATATGTATTTGTATTTATGAAAATAAGTGTGTTTTTATGAGTGTATATAAGTATGTATGTATGTATATATATATATACATATATATATATATATATGTATATAATATATATACATATGTATGTACGTATATATGAATGCATGTATGTATGTATGTATGTATGTATGTATGTATGTATGTATGTATGTATGTATGTATGTATGTTATGTATGTATGTATGTATGTATGTATGTATGTATGTATGTATGTATGTATGTATGTATGTATGTATGCATGCATGTATGTATATATATATATGTATATATGTATGTATGCATTAAATTTTTTAACCCTGTTTTACTAGAGGTCTTTCTTCCCGTTACTCTTGACCATTGCCCGTCCGCCGGCTGAACATTCCGCGGGCCGTTTCTTCTGCATCGCATGAATGATGCTAAGTAGCGTGTAATAGAAGACCAAACCAGCTGATGCCTTACGGATGCATAACATAGCGAAATATTGCAATAACTAAAGGTACAGGCGAATTAGAAATTAGTAAATGGGGAAATCATTTCGTCCACCCGCCCCTGTCCTCAACTCCATATGGCAACAGCTGTCTGTCGTTTGTTAGCCAACTGTACGCTGAACCATCTGTTTTAGGTTGCTTAACGTATGTGTATTATACAGGGTCTCCCTGTGTGGGGCCTGTGCATCTTGTATTAGGAGAATGATTCCAAATTATCTCATCATTAATGTAAAAAAAGAAAAGTCTGGAACTCAGTCACTCAATTAGTACACATCGATGCAGCTACGTATGTATAGATTACCTGGAAAGAAGGTTGACGTTAACAGCAAGTATATACATTATATATATATATATATATATATATATATATATATATGTATATATATATATAAATTATATATATACATATATATATATATATATATATATATATATGTAATATATATATATATATATATATATATATATATAAAGAAGATCCATGGCTTTATCAACACACGAGCCTAGGACTAAAACAACTACTTGACCCGCTTTATCTGCCTTGGTGATAATGACATTACTTAGTTATATATATATTTATATATATATATATATATATATATATATATATATATATATATGTATATATACATATACATATATATATACATATATATATATTCATTTATATAAATATATATATATATATATATATATATATATATATATATATATATATATATGTGTGTGTGTGTGTGTGTGTGTGTGTGTGTGTGTGAACTATGCATATTGACAAGTAATAATTTAAATTCTATCTGCATACTGTTTTTGTAGATAATTGAAGAACAAACAAGTGGCCACACAAGTAGCTACAGAGCTACTCCGAGGAGAGTAGGGAGAGAATCAAGGAGAGTTCTAGCTCACAGTCCTTCTTATCTATGGAAACATGATCATATTTCTTCTTCTTTTTCTTCTTTTTTTTCTTCTTCTTCTTCTCCTCCTTTTTCTTCTTCTTCTTCTTCTTCTTCTTCTTCTTCTTCTTCTTCTTCTTCTTCTTCTTCTTCTTCTTCTTCTTCTTCTTCTTCTTCTTCTTCTTCTTCTTCGTCTTCTTCTTCTTCTCCTTCTCCTCCTCCTCTTCCTCCTCCTCCTCCTCCTCCTCCTCCTCCTCCTCCTCCTCCTCCTCCTCCTCCTCCTCCTTCTCCTCCTCCTCCTCATTCTTTTGACCTCTTCCTTTTCCTCCTCCGGCTCCTCCTCCTCTTGCTCTTTTTCTTTTTCCATCTTTGCAACTTTCACACGAAGAGAAGTCCGTCATGCCTTTATAACCACTTTTTCGTTGGAACGTGCCTTAGGCTGACGAAAAGCATTTGGCGTGAGCCGAAAACAGCTGTTGATTATGTCTTTATAGAGATGAGATTTAAACCCAAAATGTCTCCGCACTCATCCAACACACAACACACGACGTCTTTTTATTTCCTTTAACTCTCCAAACATTTTCCTTCATGCATTTTAATTCGATTAAAGTCTGGGAGCTCCCACAATAAAAGAGGGAACGAATTTATCTGCTGCCCAAAATGAGCTTCGTTGTTTTCCTCCACGAGCTTTTTTGGCTCTGTCCTCTGTAAATTAATTTTGATGACGTACTACAGCTGTTGACTTCCTAATTTCTCTTCTTTTGAGTCAACATAATGTGAGCCTATGTTCTTATATCCTTATGAAAACCCAGGTGTTTACACATACCAAGAGTAGCCTATACTCCCTTCCCTCCTACTTTCTCTTCAGTTAAATCTTTACCATATCTGTCCACTTCCAAGTTATCCCATATTAGAAAGTCTTGAAACATCTGTAGAGCTAAGATCTCTGATATTTATCATGTATGCATCTATATATCCACATATGTGAAAAGTTACACTGTTTTTGCAGTCATATGTTAATTTCTTCGTTCGTGCGCAATTTACATAATATATCTTTGTAAAATTTTGTATATGTTTTTTTTAATCGTATGAGCAATACTCACAGTAAATATCATTCTTTTATATTTGTTTGTACATATGCTTTTTATATCCATATTCACCTTTTCAATTAACTTTAGATACCTTTGTATTAGAAAGATTATTAAAAGAAGATTAGACATATTGAGTTTTATACTTTTAATATTTACTTAATATACACATATATTTGATATATGTAGGAAGACACACCATATCAGGGGACCTATGGTGGAGGTACTGTGTCTTCCTTCCGACCTGGGTAGTGGACAGGAGACAGGAATGACACCTCATCCACAAGGATCTAAGATGAGGGAAAAACAGGGCTGGTGGATGGGAATGGAATGGGTGGAAGTGGAATGGATGGAAGTGGAGTGGGTGGAAGTTGATGTGTGGCTTTGACTAGGCCCCCTCCTTTGTAAGGGGTATGAAACCCTTGGTTTATAGATTGTATATAGATAGATTTGATATATACGTATTTTCCTTACAGTCAAAATATAGTATATTTGTATTCCCGTGATATTTGTACAATATTTTCTATCTAAGCATAATACGTCCGTCACTTTAGATGAACGAATTGGAAACGTCGGGCGATGCGATGCGATGTGATTCAGACGCTTAGCCTTTCTTGTTTCTTAAATCAATGTTTACCCTTGATGTTCCTTTTGTGTTTACTAGTTGTTTCCTGTATTTTGATATCAAATTTTCCAAAAATCTCATAATGCTTCTTTCATTTTGTCAAAGTTATCACTTTTAAGCGTTTGAGCCCATTCGTGGCACATTCTGCAGCCTAGGCATGACCACCAGCCGCCGCAAACAGAACATCACCGGGAATTTTCCCCATTTTCGTAGAACATTATTCTCGAGTATTCTTTACTCACACCGGGAACACGGGGCCTCCTCATATGTGCATGCACTGAAGTCATCTTATATCATTTAGTATTCATTATGCAGAGTTCGCATAGGAGGATTCTACAAGTTTCTTTCAGAGGCCTCATGAGTATTCAGATGCCCTTTTGACTTCGTGTTCTTACGTATACAAGTTTCCTGGCAAATTTAGTAAATCGTTTTATTTCAGATGATAAGTAATATAGAGGTGCAAGTCCTGCAGAAGGGTCAAAGTGTGATGGCAGTAAGGGGGTACGCTCTAAAGACGTTCTGACCTTGTTGAGCAGATCAAGGTGAAAAATAAGAGAAAGAGAGAGAGAGAGAGAGAGAGAGCAGTCTGTACCCTGCTTTGTTCATTATGCTATTCTGTTCATTAAATTTACGTAAACGTCAGATACAGTTTTTCGACCGCACCTAGGCACCTTTTGACCTGAGGTCCTCACCTCAACTCTCTTCACATTAGTTTGGCAGGACCACAGATGTAGTTTCTTTCCAGTGAGAGATATTCGTTGCTTAGAGAAATCCTATTGTGTTCCACAATAGTTAGCTCATTTGAATATTATGAATTTTTGTTCACGAATGTTGCCGATAATGTAGTTTTGTATGTTCTTACTCGTTTATTTTTTTCATAATTTTCTCTTTACCTTTTGCCTGAGATATACTTTATTCTCCAGCAAACATTCGCCAATTTAAAATGAATAGGCTGGTAACGTCCATACAAATTGTCTCAAACCGATCACATTACACACATACACATGTATGTATGTATATATAAATATATATATATATATATATATAATTATATACACATATATATATATATATATGTATATATATAGATATATATATATATATATGTGTGTGTGTGTGTGTGTGTGTGTGTGTGTGTGTGTGTGTGTGTGTGTGTGTGTGTGTGTGTGTGTATGTGTGTATGTATGTATGTATGTATGTATGTATGTATGTTTATACATGCATGTATATAGTCAAGAAAATTCCAACTATTTTCTTCATCTAGAGAATGACCTTAGGACCGGAAAGATTGTAATGATCTTCAGAAACCCCTTCATCCCAACAAGTATTCTGTTTCATTTGAATTTATCTTATTGTTTTTATTTTATCATTTGAGATACCCTCAACTATTCTCCTTACCAAAGTGTGTGGCCTAAGCACTGAAGGTGTTGATATGTTATCGATGCGTTTTGTTTTTACTGACGATTTTATTCAGCAGGAAGAAGGTCTCCTTCCACAAGCTAGTTAACTAAACCACATCGTCCTTGATAAAATATACATAGACCACTACATAAACCACATTGTCCATGATATCTGTGTTGTTATAATGCCACTGTACTTTATATAAAATGCATGACGTCATTATAGTATACCAGTGCGCCATTATGTTATTCACTGTTGTGAGGAAAAAATATATATATACTTACATTGTTAGGATACCACCGCACTTTATGCAAAATGTATGAAGTCATTATAGCATAACATTGCGTCATCATATTACTGTTGTAAGAAAAGAAAAGAAAAATATATATTATATGGATATGCATATATATGCAAAGTAGACCACTTGGAAAGAAAACTAATAAAGAACAGTTTGCATAAGAGTAGGGGACAATTTACTCTTATTCAAACTGTCCTTGTTCCTTTTACATCTATATATAATCTATTTATTTCTATTAAACTATGTACTTTTTTGCACTGAAGATGTAATATACGAAAGCGCTCTGCTTCGTTAGTTTCTTTTCCCAAGTGGTCTACTTCGCATAAGTGAACACACGTACCCGTGTTCTTATTAGCATGCATGTGTATATGTATATGTACTGTATATGTATATGTATATGTATATGTATATTTATATATATATATATATATATATATATATATATATATATATATATATATACAGTATATATATAAGATTTTACATATTAGTCACATCCAACCGTGTGGACGCAAATAACCCAGCCACACATTCTTTTATGTATTCTGTATAATCCGTCATCCAGTTCTCGCATTCCAGTGTACACTTATGTTTTCGTTCTTTGTTGAATCGTTGTGGGGACCTTAATTGACAGGTACAATTACCTGCCGTTATAGATGATGGAAGATTATTAATTATAATGTTACAGGTCTCAAGTGTTTTGTATGCAGTGGTATCATTATAGGATCTGACTATTTCTACTCCGTACAAAAAAAAAAGATAATAATAATAATAATAATAATAATATAACGTACTAATCTTTACCACCTACAAATGCTGACGATTGTATGATTATTTTGATTTATTCTATAAAGGGACTGAGAAGAGGTGAAAGACTTACTCGTGCATGTTTGGGACTGGTAACATAAGAATGGACAAGACTGCAATACGTCTTGAGACCAACACTAAGCAGTTTCTCCTCATCACCTGTCATCCCTGTCCATAAAGTTTTGCAATTGTCTCTAACGCAACCAATTGTTTTGCCACTCACTACATGGATGATAAA
>NC_134796.1:17759602-17762102 GCF_046742065.1 Oratosquilla oratoria
TAGGTGTCGACGACCTTTAAACTGTGGCTGTACATTCTTGAGGCTAGAAGCACTGGTGATGGAAAGGGTGAGCTTTTCATTTCAGTGACATAATCCTTCTGTACCTTTTGTTATGTCTGAAGCCTTGCGATTTCATTCAGATCAAAGACAGACTTCAGAGTGAACGGATAAAAGCTATTGCAGTAAACCCATTAACCTTTTCGCCTCTGATGGGGGTAGAGTGGGGTAGGGTTCCCTCTGCTAACTACAATCGCCTTGTGGTGTTTAGCACAAATGTCTAAGTCATGATTCAATTCAGAAGTGCTTAGACCCTTCACTGAGTAAGAGAAGTTCATTTAATTGAATAAAATCACCTAGCCGCAGTCATGAAAATGTATGAATAGTATTGAGAGAGTTCATAGAGGCAGTGTACTAAATATACTTCGTTCTGGGTTTCAATGAATGATTTTATTTAGTTAAACGACGGCCCTCGGTTGCTTGGTGCACCGAGCACAATGGTCCAAGTATCCGGCACTGGAGGCCATTGACCAGTAGCTTCTTAATTAACCACTTCTGCGTGAAGGCCGACCCTCAGTTGACTCATGTTATCTGACGGCAACCAGAAAAAAGTGTCCAAAGCACGTCGCCCATTTGGGGGAATAAATTGAAATTATTGTGGCCACCTCTTACACTCACCCGACCACTCCACTCACAGGAATGAATTCGCCTTTTTTCTGTCATCTACGACAAGGTTTGTTAAGTACGTAATCACGTTGAAGAGTTAAACCGTTCTTAGGCTGAGTAAATGACGACTGCTGAATTGAATCGTCTGGCTAGGTTTAAATGAAGTTAATGTGGCTCTTTTGTCGGTGTTTGAAAATATCTTTATTGGTATCTTCCTATTGAGCAGAACTTATTCAAATATACCTTTGATGCACCTTTCGTAAAGCAACGTTATTAAGGGGGGAGGTTATATTAGGCCGCAGTGATTTTCAACCTGAATTCTCACTGAGTCCTTGTGTAATCCTCTTTCCTAACTTCCTTGAGGTCATTTCAACACTGACCAAAATCGTCTGGAATCACTTTTTTTTTTTTTTTTTTTTTTTTTTTTTCTAAGAAAGGGGGAAGGTGGTTTAGACCCTCTTGTAAGCTTCCCAGGACTCTTAGTCATCCCCAGTTCCCCGGGTTGTGGTAAGAAGTTTATGGGAATGCTGACATGAAGAAGAGATTTGCGTCTAGATCCGAGAGGTGAGCAGAAATCCTGCTGCAACCGACACTTCGTGCAAGACAAAAGAATTTGTCAATTCGTCCCCACTGCGGGCAGAATGTGCCTGTTGGCTTTACATGCCGCAGGTACGTGCCTGCATGGCCCACGTGATTCTTCGGCCTCTGTGTGTGTGCGTGTGTGCGTGTGCGTGCGCGTGTGTGTGTGTGTGTGTGTGTGTGTGTGTGTGTGTGTGTGTGTGTGTGTGTGTGTGTGTGTGTGTGCGTGCGCGCGCGTGTATCTATATGTGTGTGTATATGTGTGTGTGTAATAATGATAATGATAATAATAATGATAATAATAATAGTAATAATAATAATAATAATAATAATAATAATAATAATAATAATAATAATAATAATAATAATAATAATAATAATAATAATAATAATAATAATAATAATAATAATAATAATAATAATAGTAATAATAATAATACAGTAATGATAATCTTAATGATAGTAATAATAATAATAAACGGTTAATTACAAACGTGTGTGTGTGTGTGTGTGTGTGTGTGTGTGTGTGTGTGTGTGTGTGTGTGTGTGTGTGTGTGTGTGTGTGTGTGTGTGTGTGTGTGTGTGTGTGTGTGTGTGTGTGTGTGTGTGTGTCCACGTCCGCGCGCGAGACAATGCATGCATGTCTTTGCGTACACATGCGTGCGCTCTCGTGTGCCTGCGGTCCCGTTGCGGCAGTATGCCGCAACGCGGCGGTGGCGGCGAGGCTCGATCTGCGGCGGTGAAAAATTAATCACGTGACTTGCGAACCGGCGGCTGAGGCAGCGGCGGCGGCGGCTGCAATGGGCGACAGTTCGCCTTGACACGTTTAACTGTCCGTCGACTCCTACTTTGCGCAACTCGGCACCAAGCGGCCGCGAGAGGATTGGGGGCGGGGGTGGGGGATAGTTGAGCTACTTGGGTGGTGGAAGGGGTTGAACAGCTGCTTTGGAACGCGACGAGTCAGACCATCGAGATCTCCATAAACCCAATTTCTAGGACGTGGCTCTGTGGTCTGGGTATCCTCTATAGTGCAAATCTTTCTTATTCTGTTGCATACTGCTTTTTCCGTCGGCATATCCACTTTGTGACATCTTTTGTCCAATGATGTTTAGGGATTGTTTTAGGGTCAGTGATAAATTATTTAATTCTACTGAAGGTCATATTTTGAACAAATTTTATCTGTATGACAGGGATGTCTCGGTTGGAGAAGATTGATTGGATCCCTTGTTTACCACTCAAATGAATAAAATCGTCTAAC
>NC_134796.1:17782102-17784602 GCF_046742065.1 Oratosquilla oratoria
CACACACACACACACACACACACACACACACACACACACACACACACACACACACACACACACACACACACACACACACACACACACATACACACACACACACACACACACACACACACACACACACACACACACACACACACACACACACACACACACACACACATGTATATGTATGTGTATATGTATATGTATATGTATATGTATATGTATATGTATATGTATATGTATATGCATATGTATATGTATATGCATATGTATATGTATATGTATATGTATATGTATATGTATACGAGTATGTATACATATGCATATAAATATTTAGTATACTTCGGCTGCAGTTT
Source organism: Oratosquilla oratoria (assembly GCF_046742065.1). NCBI lineage: Eukaryota > Metazoa > Arthropoda > Malacostraca > Stomatopoda > Squillidae > Oratosquilla > Oratosquilla oratoria. The sequence goes on from NC_134796.1 coordinate 17,782,447, forward strand.
CTTTTGTTTCCATGACCCACACTTGCTGAGAACTTTTGAATTACTCCTGAGAAGTTGAGAGACGTCTTATTAGAAAAATTAAATATCTCCAGAAAATAGTCATTGATACTGAGATTTCTGTCGTCTTTAAACCTACTTTTAAACATGTATTTGTGCATGCGTGTGTGTGTGTGTGTGTGTGTGTGTGTGTGTGTGTGTGTGTGTGTGTGTGTGTGTGTGTGTGTGTGTGTGTGTGTGTGTGTGTGTGTATGTCTGTGTGTGTTTGTGTGTGTGTGTGTGTGTGTGTGTGTGTGTGTGTGTGTGTGTGTGTGTGTGTGTGTGTGTGTGTGTGTGTGTGTGTGTGTGTGTGTGTGTGTGTGTGCACGTGCGCAAGCTTCTCCGTATGAGCACCCGTGTTATTAAAACATTTCCTCAATGTTTGCGCGCTCACCGTTTCGAACATGAGATACTGTATAGAAGAACTGAGGAGTTCGTTGATACGTGTCTAATGAATTTCCCGAGTGTCTTCACGGTTGGAGAGATTTCGGGGGACATTGCAGCGTCAGAGCGAGAACCGCGGTATGCTAAGTCAAAACAAGAGCAAAAGGAAATCTCAGCAAGTGTAGCATTACGAATTTGTTCAGCCATCTGATTATCCTACACGCGTACGCTGTTGGTAAAAAAAAAAAAAAAAAAAAAAAAAAAGTACTAGTTGTTTGGAATAGCAAAATGGCAATTTTTAATGTATTTCTATTTTTTTATATGATTTATCTATGTATCAATTCAGTATTTTTTTTTATTCATATTCATTTATTCTTATTTAGTTATTTATTTGTCTATTAATTTATCTATTTTTTTATTCATTTGCTTTTATCTATGTGTCTATTTGTTCATTTATCTACTTAATAATCTATATGTTGTTGGGGATGGAATGGGTGGGAGGGGATTTATGCCTTTGTTTTTTGGCTACCTCCCTTGTAAGGGGGAAAAAGCCTTTGCTATATGTATGCATATATGTATGTATGTATGTATGTATGTATGTATGTATGTATGTATGTATGTATGTATGTATGTATGTATGTATGTATGTATGTATGCATTTGCTTCTACTCGTATTTATGTATTTGTTTATGCATTTATCAATTCATTATTTCTGCTTCCTTGGCTCAGACGTGCTATTTCAGAATTTTTTCCGTGTTATTGAGATCCTTCATAGATCTGTTTCGACAATTATCAGATGATTCTACTCAGCTGAAGTTACAAATGGAGCTGAATGAGGCTTCTAAAACTAAAACCCTCACCATTCACAAATTTTCTGAACAAAATCGTCTCGTAGTGGCCAAAACCAAATTTGACTAAAGATGCATCTCCATGTTGAGGACAATAGCATGTCAATCCATCTATAGAGTAGATAAGAACATTAAAATAAATGAATGGAGGAGACTACAAGAGACCATAAGACCAACACTAGATAGTTCCATGTTCCTTACTACCTGTCATTTCTATCTCACTACATGATTACTAAGTCTATTCCATTCGTTAGCCACTATGTTATATTTGTCCAATTTAAGCCTATTACTACGAGTCTTACGACACTGCTTCTTCTGACCCAGGGCAGTGGACAGGATGCAGGGATGACCCATCATCCAGGAGGTGCCAAGATAAGAGGGAGGGAAGAGGGTGGAGGGGAGGGGAATATATAGGAAATGGAATGGGTGGGAGTGGTTTCTATGCCTTTTTCTTTTTGGCTACCCCCCTGTAGGGGGAAAAGCCTTTGGTATATGTATGTACTACGAGTCCTGCCCTGCTAATTGGATATCCATTTGGAGGAACTTGCTAACGTCGTGAATGACGAAGGCAGCGGTCTGCGTTGCAGCCCTCTACGAGTCATCATAGCGAGGCCGAACTCCTTCGGGAAGCTCTCTCACCACGCGCGCGATTCGCCCCTGTGTATATGCGTAAACATATACACTCATGATATGGATCAGTGGCTATGTACACTTAGCACATAGAAGAAGTAAGGAGTTAGGAGGTTTTCTACGCGGCTACTAATGTGGCCTTTGCCGTTTGTTGACATTGGAAGATGGAGTGCAATGACCAGGTCGGTAGCGAAGAGTGAAGAAACGTGTGGACTGAGAAACCTCCGTTGCACGGCCTCATGTGGTTTCTATTTTAGC
>NC_134796.1:17789602-17802102 GCF_046742065.1 Oratosquilla oratoria
CTCGGACTCGTTGGCTCCAAACTCTCCCTTTCCCCCCAACGAGGCCTGGTGCCGGAAGGACAAATGAACGCTCACAAGTCTTGGCATCGGTGCCAGACTTTCAGGGCCGCGGAGGGTCGGCCGATCCGGGTCGTTGTGTCTGAGAGTTCCGGAAGGTTTCACTGTGCTCAGAGCCTAGGTTCGATTCCAGTCAAATACCGGTGACTTCCACATCCTATGGTGGACGGGTTATGCCACAGGTGAGCGCCTTCTGGTATATGTATCAAGTGACTCACCCCTCCCATAGGCACTTTGCTGAGGACCGCCACTTTCAGGAAGTGATAGAAGGTATTGACAGCTTCGCTCTCTCCGTCGGCAGCATCAGGAGCTACAAAAACAGCTACAGCTACAGTAGCTGTAGCGTCCACGTCACTTGGCGCGGAGCCGACCGCAGTTCATGGTTCGAATCCCCTCACGCCCTCTCTCCCTATCTCATTTCCTCACTTTCTCCCCACCAAACACACATCTCTCTCTCTCTCTCTCTCTCTCTCTCTCTCTCTCTCTCTCTCTCTCTCTCTCTCTCTCTCTCTCTCTCTCTCTCTCTCTCTCTCTCTCTCTCTCTCTCTCTCTCTCTCTCTCTCTCTCTCTCTCTCTCTCTCTCTCTCTCTCTCTCTCTCTCTCTCTCCTCTCTCTCTCTCCCTCTCTCTCCCTCTCTCTCCCTCTCCCTCTCCCTCTCCCCTCCCCCCTCTCTCTCTCTCTCTCTCTCTCTCTCTCTCTCTTCCTCTCTCTCTCTCTTCCTCTCTCTCTCGCTCTGCCTCTCTCTCTATTCTATTATTATTTTTTCTTTTTTGAGAGGTTGTAGCGGGATGGGGTTGGGGTGGCGGAGTTTAACTGCACTGAAAGGTTCAAGAGAGATTACCTAACTTGCGTCTGTCGTCGTGATATTGGCCGATTAGATCCAAGCGTTATCAGTCGAGGCATCTTGCAACTGATCATCATCACAGGCGTCACGACGCAACGCAAGACGAGGAACAGATAAAAAAGAAAGACATGAGTATTCTTCTTGTTTACAGGGTCCCAAAAATAGGCAATATCCTTTGAGTTATCTAAATTTTATCTTATCACTTTGGTACGGAAACGATGAGCAACGGTACGTCCACTCGCACGATTTTTTTTTTTTTTTTTTTTTTTTTTTGTGCAGGAGCAAAGGACGAGGACCAGGGACAAGGCCAAGGGTAGGGCTAAGCGTGGGAACATGAGCAATGGAAGGAGCAAAGATATGAACAAGAGTATTGACAAGACCACGATAAGGGCAAATACGAGAGGCTCTCTCTTATTTCAATTTCCAAATGCAGCCTCACAGTCCAGTCCTTGTTAATCATTGACACGTGCATTTTTTGTGGTAACTCATATGAATACTGAAAGTTAGTGTAGGCTAGGCATATTATGTGTGAGGGTGGGGGTGGGGGTGGGAATTGTATGTGTACATGTATGTATGTATTTATGTATGTATGTGTATATGCATGTATGTATGTATTTATGTATGTATATATATATGCATGTATGTATATGTGGATGTTTTGTGTACACACGTATCAATGTAGATACACATGCGTGCTGGTGTGTATTTACGTGTCTGCACGGTGTATGCTTGTGTGCGTGGTTACATACGCATTAGTGTGTATCTATATGTGAGTGTATATAGAAATATTGCATTTTTTCATATTTTTTCACGTATTCTTCTCTTTCCAGGTAAATGATGATGGTTTTCCATTGCAAACTGAAACTTCATTAATAAGGTATTGTTTACTATTTCTTTAAGAATTTAATAAGCCTGAAGCTTCTCGTTTAGATATTTAGGTGAGATGGGTCCTATTGTGGAACTTAAACCTGTTTGCATGCACATCTTACCAAATTTTTACTTTTTTTGTGGCCAAGTTTTAGTGTATAATGCGTTCATTAGTCCCTCCCTATTGGTGTTAATAACTCTCATCTTTTGATGTCTGCCTGTCTTTGCGTGTGACCGGAGAGTTGTTCGAGATTGTTCCTTGTTTGTTGTTTCTTTTCTGTGCTTGTTCTTCCATATACATGGTTGTCCAATTATGGCGCTCACGTTCTTGTATTCCAGGATGACTCCCTCTAGGTCCTCCCCTCTTGGTCTTCAAATTTCTTTCAGCCGCTGCTTATAAACATGATATTCATTAAATATGATTATTTATTTGTTATAAGGAATTTTGGAAATAAACATTGGTAAAAGGTACTTAAAATATGAGGAAAATAGCGATGGTACTAAGCTCGATGATACTCGTATAAATAGGAATTGGTCATCTCGTAATTCTTTAAAAGATATTGCTGTAAAAAAAAAATAATGATAATAAAATACTTTGGTGCTTCAGGAAAATCACACGGCTGATAAAACTTTCAGCCTTTAAGAAAAAAATCAAGAGGTTAAGGACACCGATATCTTGTTTGTAACGCATTGTTTCAAATTAATGGACTATAAAGAAGCTACGAGTATAACCTAGCGTGTTGTGTGACTCACACATGTGCCACAGAACAGTTTACTCGTAAAGGGGAGAAGAGGAGCCTTTTTTTTCTTCTTCTTCCTCTTCCTCTTCTTCTTCCTCTTCTTCTTCCTCTTCTTCTTCTTTTCTTCTTCTTCTTCTAAAAATAAAATCTAAATCCCGGTTGCATGGATTCTGACTCAAAACGGGATTTGGGCTACGAAGCTGTTTTGATCTGGATAGCTGCAGGATCATAAATCTGGGTTATCTGGGTTTGGCACAATGTGAACCACGGACATTTTGCTTCCATGGTGTTGCTTTATGATACGATCTGTTCCTTAGGGGTTGTCAACTATCCTACAGAAATGATGGTGCATCAATTGGGTTTAAGCGAGGTAAAGGCTACCAGGACGTATTCAAAGGGATCGCGACCTTGTGGTGAAGAAAACGTTTGCTTTTTGGTTAACCAACTTGCTGGTTTTTTTTTTTTTAACTAAATATATGTGTCGTTTATTTGACTCTTGCATTGCATTTACCGTTCTGCAGTTATAGAGGTTTAACAATGTATTCTAATTTATGCAAAATACCACCTGAGACTTGTTCATTCGGAGACGGGGTGGGGAAGGAGTCAGAGTACAGGGGAACCTTGGGGGTCACGGGCCTAATGGATCTTGGAAGTCAAGGTTCTTGAGACTAGGGAAAGGTCCAAGTCAAGTTGTGGTTTCTAAGAGTCTCCGGTTCAAGGTAAACAGGTATCGCTAAGTAGGCTTAGGGTTGGGCTAAGCAAGTAATGGTTCCCAAGTGTGTGTGAGGCTACGGACGGGCTGAAGTAGGTGTGGGTGTAGATTCGTATGATGTAGTTAGGTGTGAGCCTTGGGTATGAATAGGTCGAGGGCCAGTTCGCGCCGGACTCTGTGAAAGAAGTGACCACTTTGGAATATCTCACCACTGTAGAGCGGGAGCCCTTCTTCACCTGAAAAAAGTCGTTCCCTGTTGAGTGGGACAGAGTCAGGAAGGAGCGTTCCAGAGTTCATGAGGTAAATCAAAACGGGCTTAGATCCTTCAGAACGAAGACAGATCATGGCCAATTCCCCCTAATAAAACTCTATTTCTTAGCAGTGGATAAAAATTAATAAATATATAAATAAATGAATAAATAAATAAATAAATACATAAATAAATTAACATCTAGATAAACAAATAAATAAATAAACAAATAGATGTATAAGTAAACAAATAAATAGATGAATAAATAGATAAATAGATAATAAATCAACCAATCAATATATAAGTAAATGAATAAATGGATAGATAGGTAAATAAATAAATAAATAAACAGAAAACAAACATATCCATACGACTTAAACAAATAAACAAACAGATGAATGAATAGATAGAATGATAAAATCACCCCATTGGTTAAACGGATTGAATATGAAAAATCAGTAATTTGCACTGATTCCAAGAAGCACACGGGCACACTAAACACACACACAGTATAGTTCTTAATAAACATCAAGAAACCCATATATTACTCTTAGACATAGCCGCGTGCATAAGCAAGCATACACACCTGTGTACACAAAAGAACGTAGAGACAGACATTATTAGATAAGTCGCATGCTAACTTACGCATCTCTCGAACGTAAGTGCATGATTATGTAGAAAAGTATGCACGCAAAATATGTAGTAGACGTTATAACGTCATGGATAAAGAATACTGGAGAATTGTCGTTTGTCCTCCATTTTGCAGAATTAGGTGTGGAGCGAGTTTCAGGCTTGTGTATAACGTATATAGTCAGCAGTAACGTGAAATGGTGTCTTTTACGAATGTAGAAAATGCACGCGAGTGTACACACATACCTACACACGCGCGCAAGCAAGTAAGCACGCACGCCTAAACACGCACACGAACACACACACACACACACACACACACACGAGCGCTCGCGCAAGCACGTAAGCACGCACGCATAAACACGCACACAGACACGCACACACACACACACACACACACACACACACACACACACACACACACACACACACACACACACACACACACACACACACACACACACACACACACACACACACACACACACAATCACACACACATACACGAACGTACGTGCACAATCACACGATGCAGTACAACACGTACACTCAGTAACCGTGTTGTTTGGGCTATCGTTAATACCTTGGAACCCATATAAGAAGATTATCTTGAAACTCATATTAGAATATGATCTTTATTCTTACGACTACAAACGCTACTGCTTGTACTATTATTACTTTCACCACCACTGCCATTGCTGCTACAACCACTACTAATGATAATATATTTCATTTATTCATTTATTTTGTCAATTCATTCATACTGTATACTCAGCGCGTACAAAGGGACATGTAGACACGATGCGTGCAAGCAGGGAAGGTGAAGTGTGCCGTTTGGCCTTCCCCGTCCAGTGAAGGTCATTGTGAATCGTCGGATTAATCTCGGGTTATTTTTGCGTTCTGACTGAATGGTGCCGGGCGAGAGCCGCTACAACTTTTATCTGTTTATACGTGGTCGTTGTTGTTTTCATTTGTTTGTCTGTGTGTTTGCCTATCTTACTGTTCATTTTTTAATATATTTATTCAATTTAGATTTTTTCAAGTTTGCATTTTAAATAATTTGATCGCTTGTGCACCTATACATGCACACATCCATGTACTTATATATAAACACGATTAATAGATTTTGAGCGTGCTTGTGTGTGTGTCCGTGCCTGCGTGCGTGTGTGTGCGTGCGTGCGTGTTTGTGTGTATGTGTGTGTGTGTGTGTGTGTGTGTGTGTGTGTGTGTGTGTGTGTGTGTGTGTGTGTGTGTGCGTGTGTGCGTGCGTGCGTGTGTGCGTGTGTGCGTGTGTGCGTGTGTGTGTATTTACCTAGTTGTATTTACCTAGTTGTATTTTGCGGGAAGGGGAGCTATGCTCGTGTTGTCCCGCCTTTGTATCTTGCAGTGTCTAGTTTGTTTTTAAACTCATGAATGGTTTTTGCGCATACTATTTCATTGTCCAGTTTGTTCCAAGTGTCCAAAACTCTATGAGGAAAACTGTTTTTCTTCAGTTCTCTTCTATAGCTATGTTTTTTTATTTTCTTTCCATGTCCTCTTGTGTTTCTTTTGTCCCAGTTAAGTAAGTTCTCACTATCGAGTACCTCTGTGCCTTTCATGATTCTGTAGATGGTCAATAGGTCACCTCTCTCTCTTCTTTGCTCCAGTGTCGGTAACTCCAGTTTAGCCAATCTCTCTTCGTATGATAGGTTTGCAAGTGCAGGTGCCATTTTTGTAGCTGCTCTTTGGATTCTTTCTATTTTCTTTATATTCGTTTTGGTACTGGGGGACCACAATGTCGCTGCATACTCTAATCTAGGCCTTATCAATGTAACCAATATTTTTTTCATCATGTCTTCGTCCAAGTATGTAAACGCCACTTTTATTGATCTTAGCAAGTTGTAAGTCTCCCCGACAATTTTGTTAATCTGTATATCATAGGACAAGTCGTTCGTGATAATTACTCCCAAATCTTTTTCGGATCCTACTTTCTTTACTTCTTTGGTTCCAATTGTATATTTTCCTGATATTCTGTTTTTGCTTTTTCCAAACTCCATTATGCTACACTTCTTAGTATTAAAGTCCACTTCCCATTTCTGACTCCAGTTCCATACCCTATTTAGGTCTTCTTGCAGTGCTTCACAGTCCTCATCAGTTTCTATTTTCCTTAGCAGTTTGGCGTCATCGGCAAAGAAGCTCATGTAGCAGTTCACGTCCTCATCCATGTCATTCATATAGATAGCAAACATTATTGGTGCCAGCACAGATCCTTGCGGTACTCCACTGATCACCTCTTTCCAGTCTGAATATTTTTCTCTGAGCACTGTGTGTGTGTGTGTGTGTGTGTGTGTGTGCGCGCATGTGTATGTACATGTACACGCACTCGAGTGCGTCTATGTTTGTTTACGTGTACGTACTCACATCACGTACGCACGTAAATGCACAATCGGGCCGCCGAGTAATCACTACTGATAGGATGCTCCTTGAAGAGCAAGTTGCATTGAAAAGGGCCATAAATAGGGTGTGGCATCGTGATGGGGCGGGACTAGGCGGAGGAGGAAGAATAAGAATGAAGGCTGGTGTGGATAGAAAAGGGATAGAATGGGACGGGGATGAGAAGAAAGAAAAGATGGAAGAGGAGAAAGTATGACTGAGGATAAAAAAGAAGAATAGGAAATGAGAAAAGAAGAGAAGTTAGAAGAGAAAATGAAGTTATATGTGCTATAGATGAAGATGGGATAAGAAAACGGAGATGAAGATGAGAAGAAAGAAAAGAGGGAAGGGGAGAAAGGATGACTGAGGATAAAGAAGAAGAATAGGAAAAGAGAAAAGAAGAGAAGTTAGAAGAGAAAATGAAGTTATATGTGCTATAGATAGAGAGAGGATAAGAAAATAAAACCAAAATAGGGATAAGAAAGAGGAATGGGGAAGATTAAGAATGGAATCATGACGAAGCACAAGGAAAAGGAATAAACGAAGAGGAAGAAGAATAGGAAGAGTAAAACAAATAAGTAGAATTAATAGAAGAATGGGAAATGACTGGAAAAGGAGGAAACAGGTATACACGATTAATAGATTTTGAGCGTGCTTGTGTGTGTGTGCGTGCCTGCGTGCCTGCGTGCGTGTGTGTGCGTGCGTGCATGTATTTTATTTGTTATTTACATTATTATAGTTTTTATATATTATTTTATCATTATGATTTTTTATTTCGCATCCGACCTAGATATGGATCAAAAGGTCTCCTGTCGGCATGCTCCGCCTTTGTAATCCTTTGTAAAGAGGGAGAGGAGAGAGTAGAAGAGGACCGAGAATGGTAGAGGTGGTCTGTCGCCACTGGTATCGTGGCGTGACCAGGCATTTAATCAACTTAATCCAAGGTTTATCTGTCCCTAAGTGTTTACAAGTACCCCTGACACCGACTGCATATTATGTATTCCTTGAGCGAAGAACTTTCCATGGACGCTTTGTGTGGTTTATACCCTTGAATGCAAAGAGAAAACAAGATGTCTTAGTTGCCTAAGACCACATAACGCCAGGAAACCTCTCCTAGAGTAGGTATTGGTTAGGTAACCATGTTGAAAACGAACAGGATTAGACTTATCTCTCAAATTTCTGGAATGTTCCCTTCACCGAAAATAAAATCGCAGGCAAACTTAAATATTACCATAGATTACCGCAAAGCCTGAAAACTGTGCCAACAAAGATGTCAGCTCTTTTTAGTTACCATACGTTGTGGAAAACGTCACTTAAACGACACCATAAACTCCTACTCCTCCGGCTGTCTACTCGTAGGTCGACTTTGATACCCAGTGTAGACGTAAACACACTTGTCCCCATTTCTAAATACTATAAGACTGACATCTATAGGATGCGTATGTCTTCGACTTTAAGATTTACAAAGTAAAAGAATCCGTCATGACCTAATGAAGTAGTTCGTATTTTCGAAATAAAGCATAAAGAGATATTGTAGATTACTTACAGTCTCGTTGAAGACTTCAGCTTTTATATTACTTAGAAGTTAAACCAGTTATACAGGTTCTTAATCTAGTTCTTGGATGTGTCCGATGTTATACAACAAGAACCACAATATGTTCGGATTTATAAGATTGGCTTGAGAATATTAGGCTGTCACCATTTAGATTTATTGAAATTCAGATATATTGATATTCAGATTCATTGTATCATATCAGAAATATGCGACATTCATTTTATTTTTCATTTTTCATTTTCATTTTCGTTTATCTTCCTCATGTGTTTCAGTACTAAAATAATGTAGGACAGTTTATCTCTAACTATTTTACCAAATATGGAAGTTAAATTTTAGAACCGCACAGTTAAACAGCATTCAAATAGATTAAAGCAGACCATCCACGATCACTATTATTGCGCAATATTCCGTATTTTCTATTTTACCAATCTAATTGTCTGTTTCATTTTATCTCTATCTATTTATCAATTATTATTATTATTACTTTAATATCTTTCTTTGCCTATTTTTCTTTTTACCTATTTATTCATTTATTCATTTTTTTACCATTACGTGGCTGTTATCCGCCCGATCGCAAATTTGCGCTGGTTCAGGAGAGTAATATGTATATACATACATATACAGTATATACGTATGTATATATATATATATATATATATATATATATATATATATATATATATATATATACAGTATATATATATTGTGCTATAATATTGATCGTGTTGGGCCCACTTAAGCCCCTCTAGGTAAAGGTTTCCCTTGGGTGAATAAAATCACCTGACGACTGCCAAACCCATGTATAAGTAATAATAACAACAGTGAGAAGGCCAAATATGAGCAGCAAAGATACATTAAGGTGATTGTTTTGGTGTATGCTCCTCTCTTCGATGAATCTAGCTGGCTACGAATATACCTTCCTGGGTGTTGGCTGCTGCCGCCGACTGATCAGGAGAAAATACGCACCGCATTATCTGCTCTAATTCATTGATAATGGCATACGGTTACCATCGTACTGGTTATGTTCTCTTCCTCCTGAGGTTTATGTGGCTTCCTCTCCTCATTTCTCTGCGTTTGTATATATATATATATATATATTATATATATATATATACATATATATATATATATATATATGTGTGTGTGTGTGTGTGTGTGTGTGTGTGTGTGTGTGTGTGTGCGTGTGTGTGTGTGTGTGTGTGTGTGTGCATATAAGTATATATAGTATATATATATATCTATATATATATATATATATATATATATATATATACATATGTATGTATGTATATATGTGATATAGCGTAATGGGTTAAGTCATTGACACTTTGTCACGTCCGAGCTGAGTTCGAGTCCTCAGCTCGACCACGTTTCAATTTCCAATATAGCCTTCCTTCGAGCTTCTTAGTCTCGACTGCGATGGTATGGCATTAAGAGTGAATTGTGGTTGAGTACACACACACACACACACACACACACACACACACACACACACACACACACACACACACACACACATATATATATATATATATATATATATATATATATATACATATATATATATATATGATATAATATAACATGATATTATTTCAAATATTTCCCTTCATCTAATCTGAGAAAAAAAAAAACAATCTTTAAATCAAGACAAAGATGCCGGTTTTAACTGTTAACTAAGTGTGGTCATATTATGATAACATTCTATATATTTTCTTTACCTTAATGAGATGATACTGAATGTTTTCTTGTTATTTTAAAGGAGGTATGTACCTCCTCTATATACCCCGAACACTTTTTTTTAAGGAGGTACTCACCCAAGAAATCCACCTGGACGATGAGCAATCTTTCCGCGTGATGTCAAGTCATTGCGCACCCTTCTTATTCGTTGAAATTGGCGGGAAAATGCTTGTCGACAATCTACCAGCATGCGCGCCTCAGGCTTGGGTGTGTCGATGTAGGTGGGATAGAGTATTTTTTCTCACTTTTTTTTTCACACAGCTTTCCCTTTCTCGCTCTCCCCAAGATATCTGCTTTATCATTTCTTAGTCTTACTCTCGATCAACGGAACATGCGAAACATCAACTCACTAGCTTGGGTTAGGTTTTAGATATATGTATATATTTTCTAATCGTCTTCAGTTATGTAGTTCTCTAAGGTGCTAGAACCAGTTTATTTATTGATGTATTCATTTATCTATTTATCTTATGTATCTACTCATTTCTCTATATGTATTTATCTATTTATTCACTTATATATTTATTTATTTATTCATTTATATATTTATTTATCTATTAATCTATCTATTTATTCATTTATTTATTTTTCATAGCCGAATTCAATGTGTTTCACTCAGGCACTGGCTTCTCAGCAGACAATTGTATGTTACCAAACTCGAACTTCCCCCTCCTGCTTACAGTTCTTGTCACTTTCTCCCCTCCACCCCTGCGATATGTAACAGACTTACAAGACACTATGAAAAAAAACACCAATCAAAGTGAAAATAGAAATAGAAATCCGCGATTTTTTTTTATCTGTAATGGCTCATTTTCTTTGGCAAACAAATTTGAAATCTTGTTTCGTTTATCCTCGAGGTCAGTTTACGAAACCGTTATGGCGGTTACAGTTTGAATGACGTGACAGTAGTACTGACCTTCCCATGAGCTTAAACCTCATCATCATTTCTCGCAATCACAATGGTTCTGATTATCATTAACTGTGAAGGAGTTACGATGCAAAACTGATTTTCTTAAGTAGCTGTTTACCACGAGAGGTGAGGCCGAAGCCTCGTTCTTCTTTCCAATAATTGAATTATAGATCCTAATTTAACCAAAACGTGATCTTGAGTACCCCATGATGTTTCAGAAAAGTGGTGGTTGTGTTTAGAAATCAGGGATATTCTTAATTTGACAATTACCATTCATCAGGTTTAATGTGGTCAGGGAATCATCCAGTTACGTTTCAGGTTTGTGCTGTTTCCTGTTTGGATATTCTCTCTCTCTCTCTCTCTCTCTCTCTCTCTCTCTCTCTCTCTCTCTCTCTCTCTCTCTCTCTCTCTCTCTCTCTCATATTTTACTTTATGAAATAGGTTCTTAGGCAGACTTACACAATAAAACACTCCTCTCCAAATTCCCTTTCTTCTATCACCGCCTCTTTTCTCCTTCTCCTCTTTCTCTCTGTCTCCTTTCCCCTTTTCTCATCTTTCCCTCTGTCTTTGCATCCAAATCTTTCATAGCTTTTCTTTCTCCCTCATTTTCTTCCCCCACACCTCCTCATTCTTATCCCTCTTCTCTCTCTACTCCATCTTCACCGACTTTTTAATTTTCTTTGGTTCTCTCTCCTGCTTTCCTACTCTTCATTACCTCCATTGTCTCCTCCTACCTCTATTCCCATTGTGGTTCTTCTCTCCTCTACTCTTTCCCTCCTCATCGTCTCTCTGTCTCCCTTTGTCCTTGCCCTTCTCTTCCTCCCGACCTCCTCTTCCTCACCACCTCCTCTTCCTCCCCACCTCCTCTTCCTCCCTAACTCCTCTTCCTCCCCATCTCCTCTTCCTCTCCACCTCCTCTTCCTCCCTTTTGCCCTCTCCGGGGAGCCGTGCATTTCCCCACTCCCCTTTCCGAGACCAGACTATTTTCGTCACTTGCGTGGTAGTCCCCTTCTCTCTCTCTCTTTCACACACACACACACACACACACACACACACACACACACACACACACACACACACACACACACACACACACACACACACACACATACACACACACACACACACACACGCACGCGCGCGCACACACACACACACACACACACACACACACACACACACACACACACACACACACACACACACACACACACACACACACACACACACACACGCATATATATATATATATGTATATATATATATATATATATATATATATATATATGTGTGTGTGTGTGTGTGTGTGTGTGTGTGTGTGTATGTATACATATATATATATATATATATATATGTATATATATATATATATATATATATATATATATATATATATATATTTACGATTTTATTTTCCAGTGAATCAGAAATACATGAAGACGCGTGCGTAAACGTCCCCCCTCACCCTTAAAAAAATCTAATATCGTCCGCACGCCCACTAGACCCCAGATGGTCCCTCTACGCTTTGCGGACTAAACTATCCCCACCCCTACCCTCCCTCCCTCCCTCCCTCCCTCCCTCCCCCTTCCTACCCTGCCCCTCACTCCTGCCCAGTCGCCTCGTCCGACCGACAGTCCCGCCCTAAAATTAGCGAGCTTTGGAGTCTTCGGCTTAAGGCCCTGTAGGTCGAAGCCTCTGGAGGAAGAGAAGGAAGGGGAAAGGGGAGATGGAGAGAAGGAGGGAGGGAGAGTCTATGGAAGTTAAGATAAATACAGTAAGGGAATCG
>NC_134796.1:17812102-17817102 GCF_046742065.1 Oratosquilla oratoria
AAAGAATTGGCTTTCTTGAAACAGAACAACAAACAAAATAATTATGATTTCTTGCCAGAGATGCCAAGATGCTTGAACCCTTGCATTGTGGAGGTGGAGAGTGTTTTTTTTTTTTTTTTTTTTTTTTACGTACGGTGAATTGATTGATGTAATGAAAAAGTTGTTTTCGTTTGGCACAATGGAATATATATAAAGTTTCATCATAGGACAAGAGAGACAGATTAAATATAAATTCGTGAACGCAGTTTCACGTGATATGACGTCATGTTGCAACGAGGAACACGTTGATGATGAATACGACAAAGGGAGAACATGTAGTTGATCATTTTTTACATTCACTCATTCTGTTTCTTATATGATTTTTTACGATGTTTGTGGATTGACCTTTACTGTGAAGGGTGCAATTGCCATGTAAATAATACTTCTT
The DNA here is from genome assembly GCF_046742065.1 of Oratosquilla oratoria. NCBI lineage: Eukaryota > Metazoa > Arthropoda > Malacostraca > Stomatopoda > Squillidae > Oratosquilla > Oratosquilla oratoria. Next base: position 17,812,530 of record NC_134796.1, read on the forward strand.
CATTTCCTTCATCATCTTATTCTTTTTTTTTCTATAATTTGCACCCCGTTCTTCTTCTTTTTTCTGTGTCTGTCAAGAGAAGAGGAAGGGGTGAAAACTGAAGGGATGGTGGTAGGAGGGAAAGAGGAGAAGGATGGTAGCACAGGATAACGGTTAATGTCTGACTACAGGAAGGATTTAGGAAAGGTATGTCTGTAATGGATGCCATGTGACGAGGGTATAACGGCCTTATGTAGGAAGGACATAAGGCTTTGTTTGGCGTGAAGGATCCCGCGGTTTGTAATTACTTGATAAATAGAGTTGAGGACATTGCCTCAGGGAAGACCGGAGCTAGTAACTCTGGTATGTGAACCCCTTTGATGCAGTGACGTAGATTGTTCTTCGATTGTTGGTTTCCTGACAAGTACCAGGTAATTTTATTCAGCAAGCAGGAAGACTATATGCAAAATTAGTTGTTTGTCGACTTCGTAAATAAAGATAGAAAAGAATAACCTTGGGTCAAAGTTCATCAACATCTAGGGAGAAGATATATGCTTAATAATATCATCTGACGGCAAAAATAAATATACATGTAAGAACGGTCAAATAAAGCAACTAAGACACAAACACACACACACACACACACACACACACACACACACACACACACACACACACACACACACACACACACACACACACACACACACACACACGCACGTGTATAACTTGTTGTGGCTGTAACCTCTATTGTGGGCGTCAGAAAATATTCATTTATTCATCTAACTGGTCTGAGAGATGCTGTAGGAGGACACTAGACACTATTGTTGTGATTTCAGCAAAGCCATTTTCTTTTTATGAACATGTCTTAAGGATTGTTGAAGACAAGAAAAATCTACTTTAAATCTGCCTATATTATCACCTTCCCTGTAGAGTGGTATCTATTATTTTATTCTATCATCAGGTTTTCATTCCTTTGCAAATTTCTGGTCAGCATATACAAGGAGAAGGTTAACTAAGTTGAATGCAGTTAACACCATTGAACGTTCTTAAATGACCCAAAGAGTTCAGGATTGAAAGTTGAGAGTTACACGTATTAATTTTTCTTTGTTCTTTTTCCACGGGTATATCTTTTAAGATTAGATCCAATGAACAGGTAGATTACATCGTCTTATTTCATCTACGGAAAACATAATATGCGGTTTTTGCCAATGGGCTTGTTTATATAGAGGATTTTATTTTTTCAGAAATAAACGGGGCTTCTTCCTTGGAGACAATAGATCATCAAAGGAATTTTGTCATAGAGATACCTAGAGAGAGATTTGAGGAGGATAACGGAATGGAGTCATAGTAGGAGTTGAAAGTGACCAAATTCTTTCTTGAGCGGTAATTAGTCTCCAATCCCTTAGAAATGCTGAGTGGCTTGGTCCGTAGGGATGTCATAAAAACCCTTAAAATATCTATACCATCGACTGCACTAAACATGCCAACAGCAACCCATAAGGGATGTATATGTTAGAAAGTGTTGTTTATGGAGAGTTCGTCCACCAGTTTTGTTCAGTCGAGGACTAGAAGGTGAATTGGGTTTTAGAGAGCCCTGAGGGCCCACAGGTCTTGCATATCTCTTACGGCTCTGTCTTCTTTCTCGCGTATGTAAATGTCAATGTCAGGATTCTGGAAAGGAAGTTTCCGAAGCTCGGGAACTTTCCCCATTCAATGTAGCCGTTTTGAATGGACGGGGAAAGGTCTTTGCATATAAAAACTTCAGTTCGTAGTTCTTCAATATGCAAGTTCTTTGCACCATCGCTACTGGACTTATTCGCATCCCCTTTAGCTATTTACACATGCACGTACGCGTGAACATACGCACACAAACACACACACACACACACACACACACACACACACACACACACACACACACACACACACACACACACACACACACACACACATTCACTCACTCATTCACTCACTCATAAAAAACTTCCTCCTCCTCCTCCTCCTCTTCATTTATTTCTCCTCTACCTCCTGTTTCTCCTCCTTTTCGTCCTTCTTTTCTTCCTGTTCATCCTCTTCCTCATTTGTCTTCGTCTCCTCATTCCTATTAATTTTCCTTCGCTTCAATAGACCTGGCCTAGCATTTTCCGTCCCCTCCCGCCAGATGGACACGATCTTCCCCGAAGTTACGTCTTCCATCAAATTTCTGTTTTCTCCAAATCCTGTTGACCCCTTCTCGTCAGCACGCTTCCCATTCTACGTCCCCCTCCCTCTACCCCTCCTCCCTCCTCCCTCCTCCCTCCTCCCTCCTCCCTCCTCCCTCCTCCTTCTTCTCTTTCCCGTCCCCCTTCCCTTTCCCTCCCTCTCTCCTCTCCCGTCTTCTTCCTTCTCCACCACATCACCGTTCCCTCCCCGCACCCTCTCTGTCCTCCCGAAGAGGCATTTCCTATGGCCTTCGTTTGTACAAGGATATTCCACTTCCCCCAGCAATGCGACCCTGTGACAAATGATCTAGCTTTGTGTTCCTTTTTTCCGTTTCTGCTCAATTTGGTGTCAAGTTTTCTGGGTACATGTCTATTTTTTTTTCTTTTTTAACCGTTCTCTTCTTTTGTTGCATGCGAGCATAGTGTCATAGTTTCATGCATCCGCGATCAAATGCTTGAACACGCAGACACATGCACGAGGAGTCGTAGACACATGCAAAAGTGTACGGAAACACACACACACACACACACACACACACACACACACACACACACACACACACACACACACACACACACACACACACACACACACACACACACACTCACACATGTACACAACTCACTCACTCAAAAACCTTCTCCTCTTCTCCTCTTCCTCCCGGCTGAAATAATTTCAGTATCGCTGCGCTTCGAGTCGTTACTCCAACTCTCATGGGCGGGGAGTTGTGTGTGTGTGTGTGCGTGTAAGGTCACAGTATTACCCATAGATCGGTCATACGAGCTCCGAGCTCTCTTCCGAGAGGGAAATAGCTGTCGTTCACGAGCCCAGCACGTGATCCAAAGACCAATGTGGACACACAAACAAACACACACACACACACACACACACACACACACACACACACACACACACACACACACACACACACACACACACACACACACACACACACATGCACATTATACATGCATATATATATACATATATATATATACAGACATATAAGCGCACACCTTTGCCTCGCACATATGTGCGTGTCCATCATTTGGTTGAGTCAGTCCCTGTGCCCTTCGACTTCACCTTGCCCTCCCCTTCTCCTCCTCCCCCTCTTCCCCTCTTCTCTTCCTCTCCTCCTCCTCCTCCTCCTCCTTCTCCTCCTCCTCGTCCTCTTCCTCCTAATCCTCCTACTTCTCTTCCTCTTCTTCCTCTTCCGTCTCCTCCTCCGCCGCCGCCTCACTTGCTACTCTTCCCCTTCCTCCTTCTCGCCTTCTTCCCCTTCCTTCTCCTAGTACCCTTCCTCCTACACATCCTCCTTTTCCTCCTCCCCTTTTCCTTCCGTCCCTCTTTAGCTCCTCCTCCGCCCCCCCCGAATACTCCACCATCTACTAATTCGCCTGTTCCATCTCTTCCTCCACCTCCTAATCCTCATCCTCCTGTTGCAATTCTAACTCCTCCTCAGTTCCTCCCACTCCTCCTCCTCCTACTTCCCCTCCTGTTCTCTCCTCCTCCTCCTCCATGAATTGCCGGTCGGGAGACTTTCTATTCCCCAAAAAACTCCCACCGCCCATCTTAGTCTCTGCCTCTTCACAGGCAGTCCCTCTGCTCCCACATCCATTTCTCTTCAGCTGTGTTGCCCAATCTCTGATGCAACTTTCTTTATTTTCCAAAAACTCCTGTTGTCCCTGTCAACGATTTGAAATATGGGAAGACTTCTTCATAATAATGTGACCTTAGCTTTGCAAGAGTTCTTTAGCAATCTTTTTTTCTTTTCTTTTTTCCAACTCTTGACACTCTTTTGCCCTCTCGAGTTCGGGGTCGTCTCCTTCATGTAAAGAGAACATCGAAAACTTCGAAAGACCTCCAGGGTGGTTGAACGATCCAACAACCCTACTCCCATTTGCCGACGACCCCGGGTCCTCTGCAGTATTCGTTTTTTTTTTCTTTTTCTTTTTTTTTTTGGGGGGGGGGGCAGGGGAGGGTGGGAAGGGGGCACAAGAAAACTAGATGAAACTTCCTCTCCCTTAGGCTGTTCTTCTCTCCTTCCCTCCCTCTCCATGTTACTACCCCAACACATGCATACTTTCTTCGTGTCCCTTTCCTTCCCTCTGCCAAGTTCCCTACTGCTAACCCCAATCTCTCAATTTCCTTTTTCTTCCTTTGCTATACCTCCCCCGCATCCTCCTCCTATTCCTGTTCCTTATTCCTTCTCTTATTCTTCTCCTCCTTTTCCTTTTCCTTCTTCTTCTCCCGGTCCATCTCCTCCTCCTTCTCCATCTTCTTTCCCTTCCCTTTCTCCATCACATTTCCTTTCTCTTTTTTCTTCTTCTCTTCTTCCTCCTCCACTTCCTCTTCCCCCTTCTTGTCCTCCTCCTCCTCCTCGTCCTCC
>NC_134796.1:17819602-17822102 GCF_046742065.1 Oratosquilla oratoria
GTGGTATGGGGCATGGAACTTCCTTGTGTAAGCCTTATGGTCTCTTAGAGTCACCCCCATTCTAATATTCTTATGTGAATAGCTCAAAAAGTCATGCATGCTGTTATTTTTTTTGTGTGTACTATTGTTATTTCATGGCTTCCAGAGCATATATATAAGATTCCAAAAACAATTAAATGATGAAAGAGAAGTTTCATTTTTTTTTTGCCAAAATAAAGCGCAGCTTGAACGCCCATGTATTCAAAAGACGTTAGAACATATCGTTGAGGTTACATCTGGCCGAGTTTTTGAATGCTTGACTGCGTTATCTGCCATGGCTTCTGCTGCGAGTTTGTTCTATTCTGTGATAACATAGTTGATATGGGTGTTCCCGCATATATATCAACCAAATATCCCTTCCGAGAGTATAAACCTTTACTTGTCTTGTTTGGTTTGCATTAAGTATGCACATCATTTTCAATATGATGTTATCAATTACATTTGAAATCTTGGAGATTTGTGTCAGGTCTCCACCTTCCCTCAAGCTTCCCGCCCCTTTTAGAAAAAAAAAAAAAAAAACTAAATGGGAGTCAGGGAAAGCCGAGCAAACTCTTGGCCTGGGTTCAGAAGGTCATGTAGGGTCTGGGTTATGGTTTGGCAAGGGCACAGAGTGTGACCCTTCACCCTCTTCCTTCGATGGCGCCTCTTCTAGTGAAGAGAATCGTCTGCTTTCTATATAGAATGAAATATTCAAAATGTGATATAAGCAGGGCCTCGAACTGTTATCCCTAGTGTTGGGATGACACCAATTTTTCTGACGATTTCGATAAATGACTAATAGATGTACTTTCTTCATAAAGTTTTTTGTCTTCCAAACCAACTGCAGGACCAGATAATAACCAAATACTCTTATCTTTGCAGGTATCGGAACTGGAATCTTGTCGGATTCGGAAGTTTAGAGTTGTATCGGGACTCGCATCGGAATCGTTCAAAAAAGTTAGTATCGTCCCATCACTAGTTATGATCTTGCTCATGTCTACATCCACACCTAAACAATTGTATGTTACCAGAGAGAATCGACAATGAAGTGTGCCATGGTGTTGAAAGAACTAACTCTACTCATTTTCTGAAATTTGCTCCATCCTGAATACGTGCCAGTGTCTTCCATAAAAAACAATTATATGTGACCTCTCCACGCGTCAGCAATACAGACAAAAACGGACTAAAGCTCTTATCGAATGAAGCATAATTATACGTAAATAACTTTAGGTCTTTGCTGAATCGAACGCACCAATAAACTGAATAGAAATAGTATGTTGGCTCCTTGGACAAATTAGTAAAGGGTCATATACAATCGTAACATTTGGTAAAGGGTTAAGTGATGGTACGTATAAGATGTTTAATAAATCAAATACATTTGTGTGTTTCGATAATAACACTTAGTGAAAAGTCAAAGAATTAGTAAGTCAGGACATCATGGGATTTCACTTCTAGAGAACACCTCAAGTTGATGATAACTGAAGACTAGCAAGCAATGAGACAGAACCTTTCATCAATTTGACACCATATATTGATATAATTTTGGTTAACGCCAGGTGATGCCATGCAACTGGAGAAGTGGCGGGGACGTCACCATGCTTAAAGGGTGAAAGAAAGAGTGCGAGATTGTAGGAAGTTCGTTGTTGATTGACAGCTATAGGACGACTTCTGAAGGAAATTGAGTTCTTCCTTAGGAACTTAGACTCAGCGGGAAGCCATGAGACTATCATAGGTAAGCCAAGGTGGAGGGGGATGAGGTAGAAGAGAATGAAGGAGAGAGAGAGAGGGATGAAGAGAGGAAAGGGGGTAGGAAGGGATAGAAGAAGGGGGAAAAGAGAGAAAAGGAATGGGAGGAAGAGGTAATCAAACATGGGAAAGGGAAGGAGAAAGAAAAAAAAACTGGAAGAGAAAGAAGTAAAGGATGATAAAGAAGAGTAGAGGGTACAAGAGGAAAGAAAGAAGGGAAATGACAAAGAGGGAGGAAAGGGTAGTAGAAAAAAAGTAGTAGAACGAAAGGAAAAGAAATATGGAAGAGTGTAAGAATAAAAAGTAAATTGGGATAGAGATTAGAAAATAAACAAGAACAAAAGGAGAAAGGAAATAAAAAAAAGTTAAAAATGGTTAAGAGATGGTGATAATGGTGATGATGATGATGATGATGATGATGACGACGACGAAGACGACGATGACGACGACGACGACGACGATGACGACGACGACGACGACGACGACGACAATAATGATGATGATGATGATGATGATGATGATGATGATGATGATGATGATGATGATGATGATGATGATGATGATGATGATGATGATGATGATGATGATGATGATGATGATGATGATGATGATGATGATGATGATGATGATGATGATGATGATGATGATGATGATGATGATGATGATGATGATGATGATGATGATGATGATGATGATGATGATGATGATGATGATGATGATGATGATGATGATGATG
>NC_134796.1:17827102-17834602 GCF_046742065.1 Oratosquilla oratoria
GTCTTTACGACTTTGGATGTTATCACAAAATTTTACTTAGCTGAAGGTCTGCCACTTTCTGAAAGAGATTGCATTCCTTGAGAGCAGATGTAGACACTAGGAAGCATCTATAGTGAATAGATTAAATGTGTTGTTCAAAAAGCGTCTACTGACCAGCTCTTTGAAGTAGAATAAGGTTTGTAGGTGAAGTATTTGAATAATTTTGTTCTGGTTAAATTTTGATTATTTTACTGGGCTTAGAAGTGGAGAGGTCGGCCTTATGCAAGTATTATTCCATCAAGACGATCTCCAAGCAAGGATTCGCCCATCCGTAGTAGGAACCAAACCTATAAAGAGCATGAAAAATGAGACGACTGCAGGAGACCATAAGCCCTACACTAGGAACTTCCATGTCTCCTACCAATTTTCATTCTTATCCATAAAGTTATCTAAATTTCTCTTAAAGTAACCAATCGTTTCAACGTTCATTACATTGTTACTAAATGTATTCCATTTGTTAACTATTACATTTGTTAACCACTATACTGTGTGTTTAAAGGGTTAATTCGAAGGTTGACTTTTGGCTTATCGTGGTTGAGTGGAATTGGAGGGATGATTTCGGTGGGTGATATGTCAACCGTGAGGTCAGGAAGGATTTGGGTGATAACATCAAATACTTCGAACTCGGAAGGCTCTCTGGCCCACGTCGAAGGCCTTCCAGAGATGACGTGTGAAGGAACTTTGCAGGAGCTGAATGTCCGATGCTGCCAATGTTAAGCATCTGGTCCCTCAGGTCCTCTCCGTCCATAAATTAAATGGATTGGTGGCTTATTTTACATGGAGATAGTCGTGAATAATTTATATGTATATATATTTTTCTTTGTCTGTATGTCTGTCTGTCTGGTTGGCTGGTTGTCTGCCTGCCTGCCCGCCTGATTCTCAGAGTCTCAGTTTATATATTTCTGTTAGTCTGTCTGTTAGTTTTTTCTCCCTTCCTCCTCCCTCCCTCCCCTCTCTCTCTCTCTCTCTCTCTCTCTCTCTCTCTCTCTCTCTCTCTCTCTCTCTCTCTCTCTCTCTCTCTCTCTCTCTCTCTCTCTCTCTCTCTCTTTCTTTCTCTCTCTCTTTCTGTTTTTCTTCCTTTCTTCCTTCCTTCTACCCTCCCCCCGTAACTATTTCTTCCTCTCTGTCTCTCCCTACCTTTACCGTTACCTCGCTCAGCCCTTCCCTCCAGGACTTTAACCCGCTGTTTTTCGGTTGCAAGAATAGTTTACGATGATGGTCGAATTAGAATCTAACCACATAAGATGGCCTCACAAGATCATGACCCCTTTATCCATGCACCATCATGTCATCAAGGGAAGGGCTTAGGTGCCTGCAGTGCTAGAGGGAGGTAATCATTCGCGCAGCATGGAACTGATGTTGCCCGGCAAGCGTCAATACATATTACACACGGAACTCTTAAGCAAATCACCTTTCGGAAGACTTCGGTCATTTGTCATTTTCCCGTTCTGCTCACTGTAAGAGAAAGTGTGGTTTTAGGTTCGGTTGAGGTCTCTGGTTTGGTTTGGGTTTTCGGGTTTGGTTGCCTAGTGGGAGTTCCCTTTTGTCGAACGATTTCCTAGTTCTGCCTGTATAAATGTACGTGTTTATGTATATACTATACATACACACATATATATATATATATATATATATATATATATGAATATATATATAGCTATAGCTATCTCGTCAATATATGTACATATATATATATATACGTATATGTATATACATATATATATATATATATATGCATATATATATACATACATATATATATATATATATATATATATATATATTTATGTATGTATATATATATATCACTTAGACAAAATGTTGTAGCACATTTGTAAATATAATCACGAAAAACCAACAATCGGAATAAAAGGAAACTTTAGAAGAAAGTGTAACTTCTATATTTCGGCTAACAGCTATAGCCCTAATAGCTATGTACTTTCCTCAAGAGGGCTATAACTATTAGCCGAACTATGGAAGTTACACTTTCTTCTAAAGTTTCCTGTTATTCCGACGTGGGGTTTTTCGTGATATATATATAAATGTATATATATATATATATATATATATATATATATGTATATATATGTATATATGTATATATATATATATATATACTGTATATATATATATATATACATATATACATGTATGTATGTATGTACGTATATACATATACATATATATATATATATATATATATATATACATATATATATATATATATATATATATTTATATATATATATATATATATATATATATATACATATACATATATGTGTGTATGTACGTATATACATATACATATATCTATAAACATATGTAACACAACTTTTTCTGTATTCCCCTGAAGATGTGAATTACACGAAAGCGCTTGGGAATTACTGTTTTCTTCCGATTTCCTTAGTGGTTACCAGCAAAATATATATATATATATATATATATATATATGTATGTATATATATGTATGTATGTATGTATGTATGTACGTATAACTGCTTATGTGAAGAGCTCGCATGACATGCAAAAAGTCTCATTCCTGGCGCCTTACCTAAGGTAAACAGAAAAGATAATTCCAAGGGCAAATCAGTTTCTTGAAAAAAAAAAAAGATAAGACTCAAATAATAATCATACTATCAGACACATGAGCGCGAATTTACTCCTATGATCACCAGAAGTGACAAGAATCATAAAGACGTGAACACCAATATAGTTCGTTCACTTAAACTCGCTAAATATTTATTGGAAAGTAAAACTCCCCACGGCTGTATGCCAAAGATGCTTGTACAGAGCGCATTAAAGCAAGATGAAAATATTGAATAATAATAAAAAAGAATATAAATGTAATTCAACGAGGTCGGAAAGCTAAAGACCATATAGTTAGCAACTATGGAAAGAAAAGAATAATTTCAAACTAAATATAGTAGTGGTTAAGTAATAATTGTGGATATCACCTAGGATGCTGTCAGATAACCATAATGTGGTCAGTGTATTGGCACAAGTTTACTGGTGGCATTGATAATGGTCTTGATCCCTAAGGCGATACTATTGTAATGATAGGACACGCACCCTCTCAGTTGTTACTTGAGTGAGTGAAAATATTGATGATGCTATTGGATGAAATAGTGAAGATATGCGGTGAAGATGGCGAGGGTGTTTGTGTAGCTAGTTCATAAAGATGGCAAGCATAGATAGGCTTTTTCTTGCAAATTTTATGGGCATTTAAAGTAACGAGTTTTACATCAGAAGATAGCAGGGTTTGAGTGTCAACCTCTTGTTATTCCTAGAGGACGCTGAAGTTACGTGTTAGAGACTCAAATCTTATGTTAGTAACTACGGTCTCTTGTTAAAGAATTTTAGTGACACGCTTAAAGGTGAACCTTATCTCAAATTGCGTGAATTGGTTGTAGTTGCAAGCTAGTGAGGTAGGAAATGTATATTCCATAGTTCATTTAATTTCATAGAAAAAAAAATCATGGTCATCTTAAGAAAGCGGGATCGAGATGATTGTTTTTAACCTTACCAGAAGCCCAAATTGTATTCTTAATGGATACGGATTACTTCTATTTTCTTGGCTCTCCGACCACACAGAGAAAAGGTGGCAATATCGCCTTGACTCAAGCAAGAAATTATTTTTGTAAACTATTACAATCTCAGAATAAAATTTATTGAAGAAATTTTATAGTTAAATCAAGAAAAGATTACATTGTGGTGACAATAAACGTGAGGTCGTTTGTTTGAGAATATTGGAGACAATAGATAATTTGTTTATGTAGGCCAGTAATATATAATATATATATATATATATATATATATATATATATATATATATGATATATATATAAATATATAAATACATATACATATATATATGTATATATATATATATATATATGTATATATATATATATATATATATATATATATATATATATATATATATATATATATATATATATATATATATATGTATATATATACCATGCGGTCTTGGGGTAGGTGATTGCTCTGTCTGTCTGATGACTCTGATTGGAGCTATACCCCTTATGGAGTAAGCTGTGAAGTCGTAGCCTCCCGGTTTCACTACCCCTTTCCTTCCTCTCGCCTACCTCCCTTCTATCCCGTCATTTCTCCTCCACACATCCTCCCTTCCTCCAAACTCCATTCTTGTATCTATAAATATTTAAATTTATCTAATTATTGATGTATTTTTTTGGTGTGTTGAGCTCCGTAACTTACGAACCATAGATCCCTCATAACCGTGACTTGTCATTGCTTTCCGGGCACATTGGGCAAAGGTAACGGCTCTGGCCGTTGCTAAGCGCCTCGGGGCGTAATCCCCTGCCTGCCACCTGCTCCATAATGCTTGAACTTGCACCTGACGTGAACACTTGTTGCGAGTCTTTATTAGTAGAGCAAACTCGCTCACGACTTCAACAGAGTGACGCTCTTTGTACAATCTGTTCTAATCAAATATTTGCGATTTTATTAAGTAGAGAATAGAGCCGGGATTCAGTGGGGTCTCAATAGATTAAACTCCCTTTTAGGCTAGTGATATACTTCGAATTTTGAAAAATCAACCTTCCTTAGGCAGAAGAAAGTCTAAAGATGTGTTACAGTGTTGGAGAGGTTGCGCCTCTCCGCTCGCTCTCTCGTGACGCCGTGTTTCAACAACGGTAGCGGAAGAAGACTCCCTGGTGGAGCGCTTCTGTCACGGACGTGTGCGCGCATGTTTGCTTATAACGTTACGAATGGACCCTTAGTGTCAGAACTTTAACCCCAGTCGCTACGGTGACACTCTATTGAATTTATACTGATGAATCCCAGGCGATTTTATCCAGCTCAAACGTGGAAACTCGTACGGGAAATCCTTATCAGTGTAAGCCTATATCGTGTTGACGCTCTATGATAGCGTTTCTTAACCTGGGATACTACCCTCTCTCCATGCTAAAATAAATGTTAGGGGGTGCTGGTAAGTGCTAAATACATGGCAGTATTTGATTCTCCTTTATCTTTATAGTAATCAGATGTTAACTAGTTATGGTGTGCTAGACTGCTTAGAGCTGCCTAGACCTGATCCTTATTTTGATTTTCAATTCCTGTTTTTTCTTTCTCTCAATTTATCTCACCCTATTTCCTCATCTTTCAATTTCTGTCTCATCTATTTTCTTCAATTATATATTCTTTTTTTCTTTCCCAGTTTTGGTTCTTTCCTTTTCCCTATTTTCTTAATCTTCTCGTCTTTTTTTCTGCTTTCGTTTTATCCCGTCCCCTTCACTTTCAATTGATCTTCCTTGAAATGTTCTTTCAACTTAACCATGTGGACTTTGTTGAGTAGCAACTATATACAGGTCGATAGAAAGACAACAAAGAATTTATTAATTGATTACGACTTATTAGTTGAGTGCTAGGAAAGGGATAGTTGATTCGTAGATGAACAACAAATCAATCAAGTGGCTAAGCTCGGCTAGTGTAAGGAAGACCATGAAATAGTTGAGAGAGGACGAAGGGCCAGTTAAGCAACAATTAAGAGATAGTTTGGCGCCAATGGAAGGCTAGTTGAACGACACCAGAAGGCAAGTCAAGCGACAACGAAGAGAGAGGCGACACGAGTGGGAGGGAGTGATGTGCTGACAACTGACGACGAGGAAGGAGGAGGAGGGTGAGGAAGAGGAGGAGGAGGAGGAGGAGGAGGAGAGGGGAGAGGGAGAGGAGGGGAAGGGCATCGAGAGCCTCGCATCCTGTGTGAAACTCGTAAGTGGTTGATTCAGAGGAATTGTTGGTTTAACTGGTTCTGTCCCGTCCCGACCCCAGCGGCCAATGTCCTCGAGAGACGAGAGCTGCCCGTCCGCCACCATCGCCTCACCACTACCGCCGCCTCTTCCTCCTTCTCCTCTACCTCCATTCCAACTCTGCGGCTGAGGGAAGACCTATGCTTTAAAATTACCACTTAATTTCCATCACCAAGGCTGAAATCAGAAGAGGAGAGAGAGAGAGAGGGAAAGAGAGAGAGAGAGAGAGAGAGAGAGAGAGAGAGAGAGAGAGAGAGAGAGAGAGAGAGAGAGAGAGAGAGAAGAGATAGTAAGTGATCAATTGTATTCCTTTTTTTGTTCCTCTTCTTCATATTCCTCCTCTCCCTTACCCTCCTTTTTCTCCTTACTTTCTTGGTTACTCCTGCCTTCCCACAGACCTCTTCTCCTTGTCCTTATCCTTACTCTTGCCTTTATCCTCCCCCCTCTTCCTCCTCCTACCCCTCCTCCTCCTCCTCCTCCTTTTACTTTTCCTCCTCTTCTTCCTTGTCTACGTCTTCTTCCTCGTGCTCTTCCTCATATTTCCAATCTTCGCTTTCTACTTTTTCCTCCAGATCTTCCTCCTCCTCCTCCTCCTCCTCCTCCTCCTCCTCCTCCTCCTCCTCCTCCTCCTCCTCTTTCTCTTCATCTTCACCATCCTCTTCCTTTTTCTTGTCCTCTCGCTCGTATACTTCTTCCCCTATTTTCTCGTCTTCCATTTCCTCCTTCTCCTTTTCTTCTTCCTCTTCTTCCAGTCCGTTCTTCCCCTGCTTCTCGTCATTCTCCTCCTCCCTTTCCATTCTACCTCCCCCTCGTCTTCCTTCTCCTCCTCTTCCTCCTCTTCCCCCTCCTCCTCCTTCTCTTCCCCGACATCCACCTCCTCCTCCTCCTCCTCCTCCTCTACCACCAACCCCATCTTTCCAGGTCCTTGGCCGCCCGTCCTTGTAAGGAACCTTCGACATTCGCCTGGAAGCTACGTCGAAAGACTGGTCCCTGCAAAGACTGGACTTTTTTTTATCACTCGTCTCTGCAGCAATCGACCCCTCCAAAGAGGACCTTCACTGCAAAGCTTTGACCTTTCAGTTATACTCGCTCCTTCAAATTTTGAGAGATTAAGACGATGTTATCGTTGCTCTAGGAATTTTCCGCCATGTTTGATCAAATTCTTCGTTGGTGTATCAGAATTTTGCAAATTCTAGTAATTATCTGGTAATACCTATCCTATTGTAGTACGTTCTATATATTCGAATATAATCTAAACTAACCTAGTCAAAAGTAACCTAACATAGGAAACTCCGGAAATAATTGCGTTGTTGGTGATTTCGTCGCCTTAATTCACACAAATTTTAGTTAATGATAAAATAGACAAAAAAAAAAAAGGACTCTGAATAGTTCCATTCCTTTTGAAGAAATTCCCTCAAAGATTTACCTTCATTAAAGATTAGCGTTTTCAGAAAGATGGTCTTTCCAAATTGTCCTTCCAATAGTATTGGCCTCACAATAGGTCTATTTTTTAGAAAATCACCCCTCCAGTAAACTCTATCAGCAATACGAGGGTATTACTTAGTATTGCATCATGGTGTACCAAGTTCCGCTCAACTGTTTTCACGTTCCTCCACGATACTTATTTTATTTATTTATCTATTTTTCTTATTCTCTTTGTCCTCCT
>NC_134796.1:17842102-17849602 GCF_046742065.1 Oratosquilla oratoria
TTCTTTACTTCTTCCTTTTCTTCATTCTTCTTAGTCCTCGTCTTTGTTTTCTTCTTTGCCTTGATCTTCGTATTTCTCTACGTCCTTGTCTTCGTCTTCATCTTTAAACCTTCTGATGCCTCATACCACTTGTGTATTATAGCTAGCGTTTCTCTCATGCCATACCGTTGACGAAAAACTACAAATGAATGTATCCAAAATTATCAAGAACTTAAGCTCTCTCTTTGCCTCATGGGACATCAGAACCTCAATGTATTTTTTTTTTTCATTAATACGTCCACTTGGCTAAGAAAGGACGTTTTTGTAACTAAGTAAAATTACCGGATTGTAGTCAGAGCAAAGAATATAAGTGACTGTTACAGTGAGAGTAAGTAAAGGTTGTTTATCGATATGCTGGATTCCACTAAATGAACAAGATCGTCGGACGACGCTCAATAGTCTGATGTGATTCCCATTGTGAATGGATTCTATAGAAAACTTTAAGCTTTTATTAGGATCTGGGTATTTCATTACTTTCTTTAAGATAGCGCGTTTTTTTCATGAATATTCTAGTTTGTGTATATCTATCTGTATATAAAAAGGCTTCTCCCTCTTAAAAGTAGATATTCATTTTATGTGTATTTGATACTTAATTTTAATCAATGCATCTTTAAGTTTATGGTTCAAGATGGCTCTCGATAAATGGAGACCTTGTTATAGCGACCCTTTAAATGTCATTAGCCAAAACAAAAATATAAAAAAATCTTAGTTATTTACACCGACTCCTTTGTCTTTATGTCATCCACTATTCTTTTTCAACGTTTTGTTTTTGTACCCAAATTCGATTAATTTATTTCTCAATGTCCGCACCACCTCTAGAAAGCTACTCTTTGCACAAATTCAACACCAAAGTCTATACAAACTCTTGACAGTTTTTTCTTTCCATTTTTTTTAACCTCGTCTTCTTTACCAACATTACCGGCCACGTGACGTAATTATTACCTAATCTCGGAGACTTATCTAATTTTCATATAGCGACGACAACTTGCAGCACTCATGACGTAATAAAGATAACTTAACGTGCGAGTAGTTATTATACAATACTGACGACTTCATGTGCTCTTCTTGCAATGCCAACGACTTGTACTCTTCACGCCTGCTTTCCTTCGCCGGCCTTCGATGGCTCAGGCCTTAGACTACGTTCCGCATACTTCCTCCCTACGACTCTCAGATAGTCCCTGTTGTAATGCGGAAGGGATCAGTATGGAGGAGGGAGAATGTCCATGCTTCAGGAGTCCTTGTCATAGTAAGTCATCTGACGTCTGACGGGGGCGTACTCAAGAGAAGAGGAAAAAGAGTCCAGGTATTTCGATGTTACAAGCGTCTACTAATTTGTTATAGGAAAAGTGGTCATTTGCCCAAAGGTCACAATACAATGATTTCTTATATACATATATATATATATATATATATATGTATGTATATATATATATATATTTATATATATATATATGTATGTATATATATATATATATGTATATATATATGTATATATATACATATATATATATATATATATATATAGAGAGAGAGAGAGAGAGAGAGAGAGAGAGAGAGAGAGAGAGAGAGAGATGAGGATACATATGTAAACACATTTACCATGTGTACGCTTACACACACACACACACACACACACACACACACACACACATACGTAGTAGTTTTTACCATCATATTATACCAGCTGCCTATCATTCCATAAACTATTTCGCCTCAATCCAACGGCTTTACCGGCTGGATACACAACCATTTCGGCTGGCTGTTTTACTCTTATTATGATAGAGAACCATAAGCCAGTTTCCAGAAACCACCATGAAACTGGATAAGCAATAGTTTGTGTACGCAGCTTGTCTTCTAATATTATGCATGGTATATATATATACAGTTATAGGACGAAATAATTCTACCTTGAAAGGCGTTATGCACGACTTGTTCTCATTATATACGTTGTAATATGTGTATTACATGGGCTATTTTTTATCGTGTTAATGCCTTATGTTAAGAAAATATGAATAAAATATTTCTGGAATTCACTCAAAACAGAAAATAAGTATAGCATCTACGAAACATATTACAATTCTTTACCTGTTTTTTTTCTTTTATTCTGGTTAAGCTCAGTAAGATTCGGTCAGCTGGATAGAATTCGCAGAATGTTCAATTTAAGTCCTTAAACACACTCCTTTGTTCTTTCAGCTGGTTTTGTGTTGTATGTTATCTAATTATCTAGTTTTGTTTCATGACTTTCTGTCTGGCTCTATATATCATTCGGATAAGGAAATAATTTCCAGCATCACTGGTTAAGTAATCATTGTTTATATGGTCGTACATTTTGGGTAAGTGATTATGTTTTGTTATGCAATCAGTGAATACGTACACATAGTCTTGTTTTATGAAAATATTTATCAGAAGTCAACTAGCCCTACCAGGTTAGAATTGATATGAAAGTTTCGAAAGCGTGTTCCCAGAGACGGTAATGAGCTCCGACACGGTAATAAATGTTTTGGATTGAAATTACTCCAGGGTTAGCCATTGTCTTGTGAAATATTACTGCACGGATTTACATTCCCGCGTTGGCGATCTTTTCCCCAGTGCATTTTTCGCACTAAAAAAAAAAAAACAGCAGACTTCTGGCGTACACCAAAGCGGACAAACTGGTTCTTGCGATATTTCATATCCCTTTCCCTTACCCCTGGAAGTTTTTTTTTCTGGCTAATGCCAGACGATTTTTTTCCAGCTGGAAGGAGCTTTCTGTCCCTTGTTGAAGATTAAAAAGGTAGAGGCTCCTCTGAAAGGAATAAAACTCTCACGATTGAGGTCTCTATGCCGCAGATGTGGATTAGAGTACGATGGGACAAACTGGAAAAACGGAACAGCGAGTGAACCTTTACTCCATGCCTAAGAGAGGGAGCATATCTTTAGGCTCTTGACGCGAAATGAGGAACCTAAGTCAGAATGTCCCCCGAGGTGGAGTAGAAGACCTCACTTTTGACCTTCGTGCATGGACACCCATTCTCCAGTGGTCGTTTGGAATCGGATTATGGGTTTCATGCCCATGGGATGAAAAGAAAGCCAGATAAGGTATGTGATAGAACGGGTCACGTGTCACATGAACAAGTATTCCAGCAAAAAATATACGATCAAATGCTTGTGTGATCGTATTGGTCATCTTACTAAGCAAAAAATAAAATCTTTATTGTCCTGGCAAGACACTCTTGAGCAATCTTGTATAGCGTGAACAAGAGGATTTCATTAACGTCTCTATACAGGTAGGCTGCAGCTTTTTGCCTCTGCTTTGCAAACCTTTTGACTTGTAGTCTGGTCTTGCGTGCAGCGTCCTCATCCGTCGGGTTTAGTGTTACATGCAACATCCCCACCCCTCTACAAATCCAGATCTCATTCCACCATGACATTTCTTCCTCGTCTTCCCCGACAGGTCCATCCAGCCTCCAGAGTCCTTCCGCTTTCCCGTCTTGCCCTCCACTATTTTTCACCAACTTTCTACGTCTTACCCGTATCTTTCCTCCCTTTCCTTGTCTCCCCAAGCTTTTCAGCATTCCTCCCACATTTCAACCCTCCTTCTACACTCTCCCACGTTCTCCGATGATAGCTAGATCCTTTTTCTTTTCTTTTTTCTTTTGTTGTCCAAAACTTTTTTTTTTATTTTATTTTTTTTATTATGCCACAACATTTCCTCTTTTTGGAGCAGAATTTTTCTCCTAATGCTATCTTCCATCTCTTACTTCACTCACCCCCAAAAAAGCAAATACACAAACGCACGCACACACACACACACACACACACACACACACACACACACACACACACACACACACACACACACACACACACACACACACACACACACACACACACACACACACACACACACACACACACACACACAAACGCACACGCAAACACTTGCACGCACACATATGTATATTGTATATATATATATATATATATATATATATATACATATATATACATATACATGTATATATGTATATATATATATATATATATATATATATATTTATGTACATATATATATATATATACATATATATATATGAAAAGGAATTTGACATAATTTTCTCCAAACATTTCATCATTCCCTCCTTGGTGAATCCCAACCTTTTTGTCATTTTGCCCTTTCTCTTGTACTCTGTCCTTGGCTCTTACATTGTTGTTTCCTTTTTCTTCTATTCATTTTTTTTTTCATCCCGTGTCTCCCAGCACCCTTCTGCTGCACGAATCAAATATGCACACACGCATACAAATGCACACTAAATACGTGGTATATCACATATTAAATATAGATATATATGTATACATATATATAAATATATATATATATATATATATATATATATATGTGCATATATATATATATATCTATATTATATATATATATAATTATATATATATGTATATATATATATATATATATATATATATAATATTCACACTTCGCATGACCATGATCGTACCCATCTCTGTAATTATACAGTTTGCCAAGCGTGAAACCTTCGTTCATCAGTCCATAATTCATACAGACAAAAGAATATTAATATTCTTTTTCATCAGATTATATTAGGAATGTCGACGGAATAAAGTCACATACACGAACGCACACACACTCGCGTACACACACACGCACTCACTAACTCACTCACTCGTACACACACACACACACACACACACACACACACACACACACACACACACACACACACACACACACACACACACACACACACGCATGCACGCACGCACGCACACACACACGCACGTACACGTACAACTTTC
Source organism: Oratosquilla oratoria (assembly GCF_046742065.1). NCBI lineage: Eukaryota > Metazoa > Arthropoda > Malacostraca > Stomatopoda > Squillidae > Oratosquilla > Oratosquilla oratoria. Next base: position 17,846,954 of record NC_134796.1, read on the forward strand.
AGCAAAATGTTCCATCGAAACCGCTTTTCGAAAAACCCTCGACAAACTTTTCTCGAAAACGTTGTAAAACGTGATTGGGCAGGAAGCTTGGCCTTAAAGGTTAGAGTATGACTCAACATATCCTCCTGTTTAATGCCTCACGCACGCCTCCTTTATTGGGTCCACCTTCCCTCCTGCCAAACCGGCAGCCCCGACACAGGTAACATGGCATATACTTCTTCCAAGTACAATTAATGCTCTCAGCCACTGTTATGTGTTAATCTCCGTGATGTTTTCACGGGGGCGCTGATCTGGCGCGCGGGTCATGGTGAGGATGTGTGTGTATGTATGTGTGTGTGTGTGTGTGTGTGTGTGTGTGTGTGTGTGTGTGTGTGTGTGTGTGTGTGTGTGTGTGTGTGTGTGTGTGTGTGTGTGTGTGTGTGTGTGTGTGTGTGTGTGTGTGTGTGTGTGTGTTTGTGTGTGTATGTGTGTTTTGGGGATGTTTTCTCCTGCTCCTAGCTGTGTGGTTCAAAAAGTGTTTTGTATTTCCAATATTTAAACCTCGTTAGACATGATCCATTAGTCCAATTAAAACTGTTTGATATCAACTAAGTTGAGACACGGAGTATGTCACTGGAGGTCCTCCTCTCCCTTGCATTTAATGACTTAGATATCTTAGCTACTTTAACTATTACCATATTTTGGTTGACGTTAGGCTGTCTGAAATTATTAAAACCCTTCTCGTTTAATTAAATTGTTTATTTTTTGATGATTCGTTTAGTCTAACGCCAAGAAATACTGGTCAATAAAGAATTGGTACAATGAAAATAATAGTCCTATCTCATGTTTTTGCATGGAGAATCCAAAAGTAATATCCAATTTTTCCCATCTCCTACAGTTTTTGTGTTCCAAGGTATGTTATATTACGTGGGTTACGTGGGATAAATTTCAATCAAGCGATTGGCAACACTGGGTATGGCAACACTGCGTGAGATTGTTATATGTTTGGCAGTATTGTGTTTGAAGTGTTGGTGTGAGGTGTAGTGCGTATTTGTGTGGCAATAAGTTTTTGATAGTGTACAGTAGCGCACCTGTCATTCACCTTCACAATGCCAAGAAACTGTATAGACTACCCAGACACTTATTGCTTTATTTGCGGTGTATTGACATTCAAGTCACAAAGACGGTGTTTCACGCCATTGAGAAGTGTTACTAGCATTATTTGTCTGTAAGGTGGGGGACCAGAATAAAAACTGGGCTCCTCATGTGCGTTGAGTAACCTGTGTCAGGTTTCTCACGGCATGGGTGAAAGGTTCACGCCATATGCCTTTTGCCATCTCTATGATTTGGAGAGAACGAAAAGATCGTACTTGAGATTCCTACTTCTGCATTACAAATATAAAAGGCATAACATCATCATCTAAGCATATTGTAAAATATCCTAATATATCATCTATTATAAGTCCAGTACCTTACGGTCAAGACTTCTTGTACCTGACCCTGCAAATCAAATGAAACTAAGTAATGATGAGTTAAGTGAAAAGCTTATGGAAAAAGAAACAGGAGACATGGACTTTCAGCCAATCTGTTCTTCAAGTGAACCACATTTATTGAACCAATGAGCTCTGAATTACCTTGTGCGGGATTTAAACTTGTCAAAAAACAATCTGAACTTCTTGCTTCCATAGAGTTGGAATTCAAAGTTAGTTGTTATCCAAAATGACATTGTAATTTTGAAAAGTTTTTCTCATTTGAGCATGGTGTGGTATTTTGCAATGATGTATATTCTTTAATGGAGGAACTTAACCATAAATATGACAGGAATAAGAGGTGCTTGTTTATTGAAGAGCTAAATGATCTTGAAAAAGCTGCATGGCTGCCATTTAAGAAAGTTTGCGCAGAGTTTGTGGGGAATCGCAAGCAGCAGATAACTATTCTGAAATCGTTGGGATGTATTATGAGCCTAAATATTCACTTCCTAGACTCTCACTTGGACTTTTCCCTTGAAAATATCGGCGCCGTCAGAGACGAGCACGGTGAGAGGTTTCACCATGACATTCTGAACATGGAAACCCGGTATCAAGGGAAGTGGAGCTCTTCAATGTTGGCTGATTACTGTTGGACACTAAAAAAGGATCTCCCAGAAGCAAAATACACACGAAAATCATACATTTCTACATTCTAAAGGTAAGTTTCATTGAAATATCAGCCTCATTTATTAATTATGATAGTTGAAATTCAATATGCTATCATAGAAAAAAAATGTACCTGGTAGAAAAATTCTGAAAACATATTTGAAATCAGCAGAAACAAATCTATCAAGTTCACCTCATTTTGCTAGTGGGACAGGTATTGTAATACATTTTGTTGACCAGTGAATTAAGTTCCAGTCGAAAGTAACCTTTATACTTCAACTTGAACAAAGTTTACGTTATTTACTACCAGGCTTATTAGTTCCCATCCGCTGCTTCGCTCATACTATACTGATAGTGGTTCGAAACCCTCCATGGACATTCTTTCTGGTTATGCATATCGGAAGCGACATCACCCTTAGCTAACCGTCCCGAAGAATGTGTTCTTCCGTAGTGAAACAAGAAATACTTTTCCTGAAACAGTCTCCACGTGATTATGCTTTGGCTGTACCTTACAGTGAGTGGCCCACAAGTTGCT
>NC_134796.1:17852102-17854602 GCF_046742065.1 Oratosquilla oratoria
ACAGTTGTTATGTTAGTCAGAATAAAAAACATAGAGTACTGTCCTACGTCTACGAAAGGGTTGGATCATAGCCTTATTCTCCAGCATATTCACTATCCAGCCTCTCAATAGCATCGGAGATCCAACAAACAAAATAGATGCTTTAAAGTAGATTTCACATGGACAACAATAGAGATACGTGAGAAATAACTCTCTTCTCCTCTTTTGATAGTTTCCCCCTTCACCTTTTCTGCGGAGTGTACGGTTGTGTGATATATGGTCGCTGAAGGGATTTTGATTCTTCGAGATGTCGAAAGTCAATGAACTCTTGGTTCTTCGAGGTTTTCGAAATGGAAGAGTTTTTTGTTCTTCGAAGATGCCGAGGTCGAAAAATTCTTGGTTCTTCGAGAGTTCCGAGATCAATGAGCTCTTAATTCTTCGAGGTCCTTGAGATGAAAGAGCTCCTGGTTCTTCCAGGTTTTCGAGCTCGAAGGACTCTTAATTCCTTGAGTTCTCCGAGGTCGAAGGGCTCTTGATTCTTCGAGGTCCCCGAGCTCGAAAAGGTCTTGGTTTTTCGAGGTTGCCTAGGTAAAAGAGTTTTTGGTTTCTCGAAGTCTTCAAGGTCAAAGAGCTCTCGGTTTTTTGGGGACTCCAAGGTCAAATAACTCTTGATTCTTTGAAGTCTCTGAGTCTCTGAGATGAGGGGTCTTGTTTCTTTGAATTCTCCGAGGTCGATGTCTTGGTACTTCGAGGTCTTCGAGTTCTACGAGTTCTTGGTTCATTGATGTCTCCGAGGTCAATGGCTCTTGGTTCTGAAGGATCGAGAATTTTTATTCTTCTACAAGTCCTTGAATGTGTTTAGGTAACCTTCCATAAGCCAGAGTTTAGCCCTGTCATGAGATGAGGGCACCTTCTCAGCCACCTGGAATCCTATGATAAAAAAACAAAAACAAAAAAAAAACAAGCTCCAAATCCAAAGAATTAATTTCATTTAATGTAAATCCCTTTCCTGGACGAAGAACATCTTTTCTGTTGAATGAAAGCGGCTAAGGGCATCCAGGAAAAGAACAGTTAAAAAACCCTTGCTAGATGATAGATTAACCCTTCTTCAATTAACCTGTTGACCTCTGTGCACGTCTTTATATGTCTTATTCTAGATACCTGCGTGCAATTTTTAGGAACCTCTCAGCTCTGTAAAATTAAATTCTTTTCAATTTACTTTTTGAAACCACATACCTCTATACATATATTATCTTAAGTAAGTTTTGAGTAACATTTTTCTTCTACATAGGTAGCCTCCAGCCGTCAGAGGGTCAAGACCTTTCTGGATTCTATCCTACTCTGAAGATTGCATTCTGGTTAACGTAAGACGATTTTATTCATTTAATGAATGAACTCTGGACGAAACGGGAATTTTATCGATCGAAACCCCATCTTGGTCCCAACCCCTTAGACGAGTAAAATTGTCTGAGGGCAGTAAAGACACGATCTGCGGAACGAGTCACAATGTTGAAGTAAATAGGGTCGATTGTGAGATACTGGGAGAATTCCAAGGTCACAAGTCCTGCAACTTACTGGCTCAACTTTCCATTTTTTTTTTTTATTATTCTTTTTTTTTAAGATCTGCTTCTTCCTCAGAATAGAACTAAGCAGAGAAAAGTATCCCTTGTGCTGAGTGACGTTAATCTTTAACTTAACTTCATTCTTGTAGTTTGATGTTCTCCTTTGTCCAATGCCATGCATTAGATGAATAAGAATTAATACATAAATATAAATGAATAGATAAATAAATGAATAAATAAATAAATACATACATAAATAAATCAATAAATGGATAGATATATGAATGAATAGATAAATAAATGAACAAGGGGAATAAATATAGATAAATAGAAATAAACAAATAAATAAATATTAATAAATGAATAAATAGATAAAAGTAAATAGAAATAGATAACTAAATGAATAATAAAAGAGATTGACTGTGGGATATAGTTTCTGAAAATGATCTCCGGTTAGACATGTAAGCTTTATGACGTACTTGATATATTTAGCCTTACCCAGGTAGGCTACCTCCGTTATTATTCCAACGAAGACCATCATTTCCTTACCAGAGGCCCTTCCCCTTTCTACTAAACCACACTATCTCTACTATAAAAGAACCTTTTCTTCTAACTAAGGCCCGGCAAGACCCCTTCAATACAGTAACGCTCCCCTTAGCTAAATAAACCATCCGATATTCTGCTAAACCAAATCCAAAAAGGGCGTCTTCGTGAAAGGAGAGTCATGACCCCTTAAACACGGTGACGTTCCCTTCGATTCGACCGACGTTAATGGGAATAAATCCATAAATGCCATAAAGATCGTTGCCGTATTGAAAGTTGAAAAGCGCCGTAGACATCTACCTCTCTTCAGACTCCTCCCCTCCATACGGCTTAATAAAATTACTTCGGGACGAGAGTTCTCGCCGTGATAACATCCCTTCACTTCCCCTATATGCCTCTCTCTGTACCTACATACC
>NC_134796.1:17867102-17869602 GCF_046742065.1 Oratosquilla oratoria
CTTTTATTTCTTACGTCTTTGGTCATTGCAGGAATGATATACAACAGCAAAAGGCAGTTTTCCGAACTGAATATGATTTTCATGATATCTCAATTTTGTGTATGATATATATATATATATATATATATATATATATATATACTGTATATATATATATATATATATATATATATATATATATATATACATATAACATAGTTTTATTACACTTTCATTTTCCTCTTGCTTGACTCTGTCTCTCAATTCTCTTTACATGTTTTACCGAATACCTCTCTTTATTCTTATCTCTTCTATCGCATCTTTCTTCATTATTCATTTGTTTATATTATTTATCTGCTCCCCTATCTATTTACATACTTATTCTTTTTATTTTTTATTCCTGCCAATTTCCTCTTCTTCTCGCCCCAACTCATGTCCCCATCCCTTCGTTAAAGACCCTTGCCACTCCAAGAAGACGAAAATTCTAACCTCGGGGAAGACTCAACTCACGAGGTCTAATCTTAAGCGCTAATTCATTCTTCGCGGGGTACGATCCATTACCCCCGCCTCAGTCAACGTAACCCTTCCATTACGACTTTCTCATCGGGGTTTGTTTTTCTTGTGATTATTTCTCCAATAGTGAGAAGGCAGGAAGTGGTGATGGAAATTACACCGATAAGAAAAAGAAGCCTGTATCTGGCTTGTTTTTCGGGCTGCTTGAAAGTAAGTGAAGATAAGGCTTAAGTGTTCATAAATTGTTGTTAGGTCTAATAGCAGTCTTATTGCGATCTGTGGGTAGCCAACTAACTAGATTGCTACCAGTAGGAAGTCAGTGTGGCTGGGTGGAGGTGGTATGTGCATCCAATTTAATTTGTGGAATCGAAACTCCAGAATTTTTTGTCTGACTTTCTTTGAGGAAGAATGTTGTATTTTTTCTTCTTCTTTCACTCTTTCTTGCTACCTTTGTGATATCTGATGAATTAGGCACTTATAAAGTGATATAAGTATTTCATTATTTGGTTTAATTGAACTCACTTGTCAGGCTACGGGTATGTGTTTGATTTCCTAGTAATGTCTTTTCTATTTTACGGCCAGTAAGTTTGTAAATTTCACTAAATTATAACATTAGCTTTTGGACTAATCATCCAGCAAGAAGTCGGTTTATGTTTCTAGAAGGATCATCATGGAATGCTGAAACACTATTTTGTTTTGTTTTATATTCTAAACTGGATGATGTACATTTTCAATATTCTTTTTTAAAAGTTTGTCGCGTATTGAACTATTTCTTTTGGTTATCATACCGATTATACATGAGTTAATGTAGCCTAAATAATAAGGGAATTAACCAGACTATGTTTACTAAGAGTTGTCATAAATTTTCTTCACTAATGATACTGAATACCTGGTTTGTCATCCTCAAGTACCATTCAATAATATATATATATATATATACATATATATATATATATATATACATATATATATATATATATATATGTATATATATATATATTTATATATACCTGTATATAGTATATACATATATGTGTGTGTGTGTGTGTGTGTGTGTGTGTGTGTGTGTGTGTGTGTGTGTGTGTGTGTGTGTGTGTGTGTGTGTGTGTGTGTGTGTGTGTGTGTGTGTGTATGTATATATATGTATGTATGTATTTGTGTTTCTCTAGCAACCAATCTACTGTATATCTTATCATGTGATCAATTTCTATTATGGTAGAATTTTTGCTTGCATATAAGATTTGTCTTATATTCACTTATATTGGCAGAGGTCTTTCATATCAATAAGCCCTTTGTGCAATCAAATACCTCATTAAGAAACATCAAACCTTTTCACAGCTGGACAAAATCACTTATTCCGAGTCAGAACAAAATGTATGAAATGCATACAGATAGATGAATAAAACCGTCTGACATTAAACAGAAAAAAATGATGTGTGTCATCCAAGCCAAGGAGCCAATCGAGATAACATTAACTCCTTCACCATTAGTCCCTGTTAACAGTCGAATAAAATTGTTTGATATTATCCAGAAAAAAAATATGTGTGCCACCGCGTGTGGGTGGGAAGAGGAAGATTTTGGACTGGTATACAAGACTGACAACTCTGGGCCACGTTGACCGTTGCCCGGTAGGTCCTCCTTCCTTTCGTGCCCTCTTAGGGATCGAACTCATTAATATTCTGCCGGCATTGCTCCTCGCCCAGCCTCCTTGTGTATGCGCTGTGCCTGTCCTCTCTCTCTCTCTCTCTTTCTCTCTCTCTCTCTCTCTCTCTCTCTCTCTCTCTCTCTCTCTCTCTCTCTCTCTCTCTCTCTCTCTCTCTCTCTCTCTCTCTCTCTCTCTCTCTCTCTCTCTCTCTCTCTCTCTCTCTTCATCTATCTAGCTAGCTAGCTAGCTACCTAGCTATCTACCTATCTATCTATTTCCATGTCTATATTTAGGTATTTCCAGCTTTCTTTCTCACTAACTTATTAATAAAGTCACGTATTTTATAATCAACCTACCTCCCTG
>NC_134796.1:17874602-17882102 GCF_046742065.1 Oratosquilla oratoria
AGGGGGGATATAAATATAAGGAGGAGGAGGAGAAGAAGGAGGAGGAGGAGGAGGAGGAGGAGGAGGAGGAGGAGGAGGAGGAGGAGGAGGAGGAGGAGGAGGAGGAGGAGGAGGAGGAGGAGGAGGAGGAGGAGGAGGAGGAGGAGGAGGAGGAGGAGGAGGAGGAGGAGGAGTAGGAGGAGGAGGAGGAGGAGGAGGAGGAGGAGGAGGAGGAGGAGGAGGAGGAGGGAGGAGTAGGGGCAGTGGAATGGCGAGGAGTGGTAGTGTAGAGTAGGTCGAAGTGGAGTAGAAGAATGAAGAGAAAAGTAGACAAAGACGAAGAAGAAAAAATAAAAATGATATCAACTGGAAGAAAATGGATGATGAAGAGTAAGAGCTGAAGTAGGAGTGATTGTGAAAAATAGAAAAGTAGGAGTATAAAAATGAAGAATAGAAAGACAAAAAAAAAAAAGAATAGTAGAGAGAAAAAAGTGGAAGAAGAGAAATGGAATTTAAAGTAGATGAGAAACTTAAATCTATTTATGCACACTCATACATATACGCACGCACACACACATACACACACACACACACACACACACACACACACACACACACACACACACACACACACACACACACACACACACACACACACACACACATATATATATATATATATACATATATATATATATATATATTTATATATTTGTATATATATATATATGTATATATATAAATATATATATATATATATGTATATATATATATATATGTATATATTTGTGTGTGTACCTGTGTGTGTGTGTGTGTGTGTGTGTGTGTGTGTGTGTGTGTGTGTGTGTGTGTGTGTGTGTGTGTGTGATATAGTACATTAATAAAGACACGCGCACTTGCATACATGTACTTGTATACATAAATGCGGAAATACTTACAAAGAACATTAACCTCACAAATATTTCTTTGGCCACCCTGTTCACAGTGGACTGGTTAACATCATCACTCAGCCACCGATAGTCGGGCTTCACACCGCTCGGGTCCCGCTTTCACCTTCTTGCGTATCCAGGCTCTCGGCTAAGAGAGAGACTCATCGTATGTCATCATAAAGGACAATGACTTCAAGTCCACATTCTCGCCAAGACACGTCACCGTTGTATGAGACCGTACTCTATGTAAAGCCTTGTCGGTAACCATCTATTGCTCTTGTCCCTTGTATACAGTGGTCAATGAGTGTGACCAAGCTTACTATTGAGATGTAGGTTCCAAAGTAATGGTAAATGATCATGTACATCTTATATTACCTTCAAGAAGTTTTGGTTTATTGAGACTTTGAACGGGCTGGGGTTTCGCTGGATTTCACATTTGCTTCTGCAACCGGATAGAGAGAGATGATGAGGAATAAAAATATATATATATATATATATATATAGTATATATTGCAGGTACAATGAAAATATAGGAAGAGAAGGAGGAATCAGAGAAGGAGGAGGAGGATTAATATGAGGAAAGGGAAGTAAAAAACAAAAACATAGTCACTGCTGCCCAGGGAAAGGAAAAATAATAGCAGGAGTCGAAAATTGATCCCTACATGGGTAGCATTGAAATCTCCTATCCGGGTGGACTTTCATTCGACTTTCTTCAGATTCCAAGTCGCGTCTTCACATAATCATCTTAATCATCATGCACCATGTATCCAAATGGACAGTGTTATATGTGATGTGAAGTGTATTAAAAGATGTTCTCATATGAGAGAAGAAAATTTATTTGCATGATGCATGAAAAAGCAAATTTCATCCGAATTTAACTATTTAACTTTTTCCAACACGATGAAAAGTATAAAAAAAATCGTTTGACTTTCATTTTTTATATATTTCTTTATTTGTTGATTTTTTTTCTATCTACATATTCATTTATTTACATATCTGTTTACTTTTTCATTTGTTTTTGTTGTTTTCATTTATTCATTTTAACTCAAGGGTTTCGGTTCACTGACGGAAAAGCACATAGCTAAAGGGTTTCTTGAGTTTTACCTTCGGCTCAAACAAACCTTTTTGGTTTGTTTCAATCAGCTATAATATGTCAAGAATACCAAATGAAATGTGATCTTAACAAGAGTGTTTCTTCTCTTTCCAGGTTGGTTCGTCTGTTTGTGTTTCACGGTGGGAAAGACTGGGTTGGCTGATTAGCCGCGCTGAGCTCGCACGCTGTGCTTGTTGGCCCCAACAGGTAATTAGATCATTATAGTGTATTCACACGGACTGATCTCCGTTATGTGTCCTTAGTCATATTTATTTATTTATTTATTTATTTATTTATTCGTTTATTTATTCATTTATTTGTTTATCTATTTATATATTGATTTATTTATTTATGTATTTATTTATTTATTTATTTTTATTTATTCATTTATTTATTTATCTATTTATCTACCTATTCATTCATTTATCCATTCATTTATTTTCATTTGTTCAATTATTTATCTAATTATGGTTTATTTGTTCATCTGTTTCTTTGTGTATTTATTTATTAATTTCTGTACTTATATTTATCTATTCATTTATTTATCTACACATTTTAATAACAGCAATATAATATTCCCTTAGAATGACTGCCAAATCTTTTTACTATTTTGTGCTAAAGAATTAACATTCTATAAGTATAGATTTATAATAAGGAAGTATTTGTATGTTTCTTAATATTGCATATTCTAAGCAAGGAATCTATTCTATCGTCCTCAATGTTCTAAAAGTTAGTCGCAAGAATAGTTGGGCCTTTGAGCTGTTGTAGTCTTTTGGAGTTTCAGCGATTTTTTCATTTGAGAATTTTTTGTTATACCTTTTGTAGCCCAATGTACATGTGCACGTGTGTGTATGCATGCGTTTTTCTGTATGAGAGAGAGAGAGACAGAGTGGAGAAAATACCAACTGAAAGAGGTAAGTCTTCCGCGTACTTCGTGAATGGATGTAAGACTCCTTGAGTATGATTGCCGGCAACCTCCACGGGGTCAACAGTTCGACAATTACAGGCCTTCTTCGTATGCTTCTTTCACTACCCCCTTTCATTCAGCTCTCTCTCGCCCTGCTATTGAAAACTTCACCATTTTTCTTGGGGTTGGATACATTTTCATTTTCTCCTCTTCCCTTTCCGGCGCCTACTTGGCCTCTTCTCTCTCTCATGCCAGGATCTATCGCTGGGTCTATCGCTGCCGCCAGGTGAGGATCTCCGGTACTCAGGAGGTCGTGTCGCGGAATCTTTGGCGTCTAGCGGTACTACCTGTCACGCCAATATCCCAACAGACACTCATCGGTTGCCACACCCATGCCACATTGCGTACTACTCGTAGACACTATGATATATTCGTGTATATGACAATATTTTTGCATTTACCTTGATATGTGCGTATGCTTCTATGTGTATGTATGTTCATATGTATGTATATATCTTTGTATGTAGGTAAGTATATATGTAGGTATGTGTATGTAATTATGTATGTTTGTATGTATGTATGTATATGTGTGTATGTATGTATATATGTGTGTATGTATGTATATATGTATGTATTTATGTATGTATGTATGTATGTATGTATGTATGTATGTATGTATGTATGTATGTATGTATGTATGTATGTATGTATGTATGTATGTATTTATGTATGTATGTATGTATGTATGTATGTATGTATGTATGTATGTATGTATGTATGTATGTATGTATGTATGTATGTATGTATGTATGTATGTATGTATGTATGTATGTATGTATGTATGTATGTATGTATGTATGTATGTATGTATGTATGTATGTATGTATGTATGTATGTATGTATGTATGTATGTATGTATTGAGGAATGTATACACATATGTATGAAACTTGAATGTATGTGTATGTATATATTCTTATGATAATAGATTTATGCATACTATATGTGGTATCACCAAAATTTATAATAAACACATGAAATACACATTCTTGCAAAACGTAAAGACAACAGTCAGATGTGCCAGCCTCCTATATCTGCAAGATAGAGGTATTTTTCAACCAACAATTCCCACCTTTCATATCTAAAAACTTTTATTGACCTTCTGGATAAGTATGACAACCCTTCAATTTTATTTTAGTTCGAGTTGTAGTAAAGGTAACATTTCTGTTGGTATATGACAGTAATTTCTGCTTTTAATTGCAGGCAATTAAACTTCTTTACAATTAACATAATTTTTTAAGTTAGTTCACTGGCCACAATAGTAGCTCCTTGACCACCTTTCTATACACGACTCCCATCATCACAAAATATTAAACAACACACTCATCATCGACAGTTCCTCAAATTTTATTGCCATCGCTGTCACCAATCACCACTAACATACCACTGGCATTACAATAGCTAGCGCTAAAATTCTCTGCCAAATAGTTTACTTGAAGGATTTTAATTACACTACCACTGTTGTCGTTACCGACATAGTAGATAGTCGTTATTAGTACCAATATAACCACTGCTACAACATTTTGGTACCATTATCACCACCATCACCATCATTGCTGCATTGTTCTCCTGTCTGTACACTGCCTCTGCTACAACGTCTTGATACTTTTATGCTGCCTCTGCTCCAATATTTTCCTATCAGCAACAGCCCTGCTTCTATGTCAATGTTCAATACTATCACCCCTGTCACTATTACTACAACATTGCTTCATTAGATCCCCACTGTTACCATTGCTGCTAGAATGCTTTATTACCTCCATTAGTGCCAATTCTACAACGTCTTACTACCTCCTATCCCTCTGTGACAACACTATTCTACAAAACTATTACTACAAGGACCTCAACTACCCGTTATGTGCTACGGAACCTTTCCTACCAGAGTTCGATTACACGAAGAGGAACACTTTTCGGCTTCACCACATTCAGGTTTCTAAGAGCAGAGCATCAAACTGAAAAAAAGAAAAAAGCACGGGGCCAGGAACATCCATTGTTCTCCCGATGAAGTCGCTACAATCACTGTCATAAACGCGATCTTGGGTTTAACGATTTCGTAGAGCGAGGCATCACTATCGGGGTTCTTAATGGTGACGGTACTTCCGCCGAATCATCGGGGACCTCCACTAGACAAGGAGTGAGAGTGGTATGGGGATTGAGTGACAGTCAACGGATCAAGATTGGGTGGATTTTGAGTGGGTATAGTCTTGAGGCACTATCCACCCATCTGGAATCTCCCACCTTCCCTCCTCCCACTCACCCTACCCCACCTATTCCCATCCATATTCACCTATTCCTATCCCATCCCCACCCACTCCCACCCAATCCCAAGCACGTCCCGTTACGCCCCCGCCCCCCAACTCTCCTCCCACCTCCACCTCCTCCTCCCCCATCCTCCTCCTCCCCGCCCTCAGAGTCCCGCTCTTCGGCACAGCGCGGGAAGAAACCAACCTCGCCTGGGAACTAACTACTGCTACGGGCTCTCGCCTTCAGCCTGTCTTAGGATCTGGTGGTGGTGGGTGGGAGTTCGGGGTGTTCATGACAAAGGTAGTGGTGGTAGCGTCGGCGGCGGTTGTGATTTTAGTGATGGAAGAGTTAGTGGTGACAAGAAACGTGAGAGCGGCTCTGATAAAGATAAAGGTGATTCTGATGGTGTTTGAATCGGTGTTGTTGGTTATGGTAAAGGCGGTGCTGGTGAATGTGTTAGCGATGACTGTGAGGGTTGCTGCAAGGGTGACGGTCACCCTCGTACTGTGAACTCCTGTGTGGCGAGGAACGCGTCGACAGCAACAATGGTGCTTCTGATAATGGTGGTGTCGTTATGTTATGAAGTCTTAATGGTTGATACGTCTCGCGTGGTTGCCAGCATTTAAGACAAGGGGTTCTCGCCGTTTGCCTCGGCATTTGGTTCGGCGTTACCTTCCGTGTAAAAGCTTTTGAGTTTTACTGTTATGGCTGTTCCTGGAAGTGCCGACGGGATCACGTTTTTAATAGTCTCTCTCTCTCTCTCTCTCTCTCTCTCTCTCTCTCTCTCTCTCTCTCTCTCTCTCTCTCTCTCTCTCTCTCTCTCTCTCTCTCTCTCTCTCTCTCTCATTTTTTTCTCACTTTTTTCAGATTCACCATTTGTAGGTGGGTCGGTGACCTCTAAACGAATGGGGTTGCGACTACATAAAGAATATGTATTTACTACAGGCTTGCTAGCTCGTGCGCACACACACAAACACACACACACACACACACACACACACACACACACACACACACACACACACACACACACACACACACACACACACACACACACACACACACACACACACACACACACATTAAAGTAACACATCAAAAGTATGTATATATTTATTTTTTCTTCTAGTACCGATTGTGTTTAGAGACTAAGTTCTACTAAGAAAAATCATCGCTTAGAATTTTTACTCTCCCTTGTTTCAAATCACCTCTTTGTAACTATCTTTTACTTCCTCTATGACTCCAAGTTTTCGGTGCGTTGTTGTCCCCAAAATTAGAAGCACTGTTAACCGCTGGGGAAATACTAGCAAACCTTGAAACTTAATTCCTCGTTTTCTCTCGCCCTTCATATTCCTTTCTGTCTTGGTTCTCATCTCCATTCGCCTCCTTATCCTCCTCTGTATTCTTCTTCATCCTTTCCTCCATATATATCTCCCATTCGCGCCAGTTCTGCATCGGTACATCAACTTCCACAACTGTTATCCTCTTCTTCAAGTGCATTCACATTCTTCTTCCACCCCGTTAATTTATTTGTTTTTTTGTCCTCTTTCCTTCTGCACTTGGGTCTTACAATCTTTGGGTTAGTACGCCTCTCCATTCTTATACTAGCGGCGTAGTCGAAAGTGGGCTGTGCATATTGGCTTACTTATGGGTTTGAACTCCACACTTCTCTCAGATTCCCAGTAGTAACTGTTACCTTTCTCAGCTGTCCTTAAGGTAGTGGATAGGTGACGGCTTCGGCCGCAGTTACACACTTTTTGACGTAGGTTCCTGATCCTTCCATTCCTATCACATCCCCATACTTTATCAGCAGGGTATTCATATCTTCTGCTTGGACATTCTCACGGCAAGTTTTTTCTTGTATTCAAGTCTAACCTGTTGTTCAGTCTCCTATATACAGACAGCAAACAATCTGTCTCTACTGTTATTATCTTCTTCTATAGAACTGACCCCTGTGTTCACAACTCACTTCCTTACAGCAACGTAAACTTCATTTCATAATCAATCATCTTCACTTGCGACAGAGTTGACATTTTCTTACACTCGCATTCTTCCATTCCTTTCTTTTCTTTTCTAGATGTTAACATTCTATGTTTCTTTTTCTTCATCTTCTTCCTATCCGTGCATGGGTGTGTCTGCGTTATACGTCTAAACATGTGTGTGTGTGTATGTTATATGTGTTGTTATAGTGTCTGACCGCATCTGGGAGGTTTTGTATATGCACACATACAAAAAACTAATGTAAAAACATATTGTCATGGGTGTTTTCAGATATTCATATTATCTACTTAGC
>NC_134796.1:17887102-17902102 GCF_046742065.1 Oratosquilla oratoria
TTGGTTCTAGCAAGACACTACGAAGAAGGTCATAATATAACTTAATAATGAGAGCTGGTGAGTTCCAAGTACATGGATCTAAACCCAGATTCGTTAACACTGACAGACATTAACATCATTGTAGGTTCGACAAATGGCTCTCCATAGATTATACATAAGTATTTTGTGATCTTTAGTGCAGCTACACGTGTACACTTAGATTTATTGCTATATATGATAAAATTGACCTTCACTGTGGCTCACTGACTGACATTGTTGTGTATGGATGTATGAAGCCTTAGGTCCTTAGATACTTGATGCACTGAGAAACCGGGCTCCTTAGAGTCGAGAGATAACGGAATATAGCCCCGGATTCCATGTGGGGAAGCTGGGTTCCGGTTTGAAAAGGGTCATGATCGAGACATTAGTTCAGATTTATTTTCATGAAGAAGTGAAAATACCTTTTAACCGACGAGTAAAATCGTCTAGCATTTATGTAGCAACACATAACGTGAGTCACGGTATTCAAAGGTGTCTCTGATGAGAAGATATATTTTCTGTTATACAACTCGAGGTTCTTGAACGTACGTTGACAGTGGATAGCGGTGCCTTGAGAAAGTTGCGAAGATGTGTCGGATTGAGATGCTTTCAAGACGAATGAGTGGGAATGTGAAGTAGAGAGTGGCGCCACGAACACTTTGAGAAGTGATTTGTTCTCAAGGCTTATATATAACACGCACACACACGTGCGCGCATATGAATTCATGGTGTAATGGTTCAGGTCTCGATCTGAGTTCGAGTCTCGCCCTCAGGATCGCTGCACTATGAATCGGTACTCCAACTCTGATTGGCATGAAATTATGTTTGTGTTTGTGTGTGTGTGTGTGTGTGTGTGTGTGTGTGTGTGTGTGTGTGTGTGTGTGTGTGTGTGTGTGTGTGTGTGTGTGTGTGTGTGTGTGTGTGTGTGTGTGTGTGTATGTGTGTGTATGTGTGTGTGTATCAGGCCATAGCATTACCCACAGATCGGGCATTATATGAGTTGTAACCTCTCATCCGAAGAGTAATGAGCACAACACATAACCGAAGACAATGCAGTAGTGAATCACATACAAGCACACAGGCATATGCGTGCACGTGTGCAGACACCCACACGCATACAAACACACACACACACACACACACACACACACACACACACACACACACACACACACACACACACACACACACACACACACACACACACACACACACACACACACACACACACACACACACACACACACACACACACACACACACACACACACACACACACACACACACACACACACACACGTACATTCAAGAATACAACACAGCAAGGAATATACTGGCGTCCTACACTCAGAGGTCGTTAAGTGCTAGCAAGACGAACACTTTTCATATCAGCAAAGTTTATTATCTCCATAAAGAGAATACTATTACCTTGTTGGTCGAGCCACTTCGTTCGTGGGTCTCTTTCTAAAGAATAAGAGCTGAGATTGCTCTTCACAGGTGATGTCGCGTTGATCGGATGTTTGTGAATCTTCTCGACACAGTCTTCTTTGTTCAGAGAATCGTAACGGATGTAATTTGTTCACACCTGTTCAAGCCTAGATTGATACAACTTACCAATTATACTAATACCATCGTACAACTAACAGAATCGTTACCTTTTACTCCCCATTAATTGTAGCAAGAGCATCTATTAGGAAAATCACCCGGTCGAAGATATATTGCCAAGGTCTATTATGAAATCAGTAACCCCAATTACGTTTTTAATGATGGTAATTGTGCAAGTAAAGTTAATCAAACCTTAAATGATACTGGCAATGAGAACACGGGATGTTCTTCCCACAGACACACACCCCTCCCCCAACACATGGAGGCTACAGATGGGAACTCCGCATTCTCGGTTCCTTCCCGGTTCTTCATGCCCGGACTTCGTCCCTGTCCTTTTTCCGGGTCCTTCGTTCCGGTCCTCCGTCCAGATCCTTTATTCCGATCTCCTGTTCCTGTCTGCCATCCCGATTTCCCTGCCCTGGTCGTCAGTCCATATCCTCTGTCTCGGTCTTCCATCCTGGTACTCCGTTACGGCCCTCCATCTCGGTCTTCTATCCCGGTCCCTGTCCTAATCCTCCGTCCCAATCCTCTGTCCCGGCCGCCAATCCTGGTCCTCCATCCCGGTCCTCTGTCACTGTCTTCCGTCCCAGTCATCCGTTCCGGTCCTCTGTCCCAGTCGTCTATCCCGGTCCTGCGTCCCGGTCGCCTTCCCGGGATTTCTCTAGTGATCAGTTCTCACGGAGACCATTACTCACTTAGCACGCAATAGTCTCATTACCTGCGGGGGCTCTGTATCTCTCCAGGTCTTCCTCCTCGGTAGGAGATATCCGTTTCATTTGCAGGTGTGTCATGATCTTGTTTAACTAACGTAAACCTAAACTTAAAGAAAATAAAATGAGATAGGAAGAGGAAATGGAAGAAAATAAAAAGTAAAGAATATAAGGAAAGTACAGGAATTTATCATGAAAAGGTAAAATAAGAAGAGAGGGAGAAAGAGTAGAGGAAAAAATAAAATAAGGAAAAAGGAATGGAAGAAGAAAGGAAGAGCAGAGGGAAAAGAATAATAATTACAATAAGAATAACAATAAGAAGAACAAGAACAAAAACATAAACAACAACAACATAAACAACAACAAGGCTTCTGTTGCCTGGGAAGGAAGAATAAAACCGATAAAAAGATCGGTTAGTCATATGTTCATTCAGTGAACCAATTTATACAGTGTCTTCTCTGCGCGGTCATTTGAAGACGACAAACATAATAATTTTCCTTCTTCATTGGGAACACTCATTTCCTCTAATGAACCATGAAATCATTAGATGCTTCCAATCGCCTACTGAGTATTCTCGTAACGGGTATTCGGATAACGAGTATCCGAGAGACGAGTACGTGTATCCGACACACGAGTAAATTACCGTCATCTGTATAACGAGTATCGATACAGTAAGTGGTCGTAAAACGAATATACGTTCAATACAATCCGAATAACGGGTATCGTGATCTCTCTCAATATAGACAGCTATCTGGGAAGTGAGTATTTGTGTACCTGTGCATAAGGATGATACTTACAAAACGTATTGTTATAACGCTAGTCGTATAGCGAATATATTACCCTCCTAGTGTAATTAATTGATGCATCTTCAGTGAGCACGTCAGTTTCCTTCAGCTCTCTAGAGCAGGGTTTTTAACCTTTTTTCTCCAATTCCCCACTTTTTAGTGAGCCAACTCTCCATTTCTCATCACAGCATCGGTCTTTGACAAATTCGATTTTAACCCATGCAGTGTTTAGTACGTAAATATACGCTTTGCTTTTTTGTTCCATTTTACGGCCCTTAATTCTTGTTTTCCCCACTTGGCAACTCCGCCATTCCCCACCAGTGGGGAATTCCCCACAGATTAAGAACCCCTGTTCTAGAGGATACATTATTGTTCCTTCATCTTTCCCTCAAACTCTCTCTCTATCTCATCTTCATTGTAGATCAAAAACCCTATCAATTTATCTATCTATCTATTTATTCATTATTTGTTATTTGTCATTTTATTTAGGTTCACTTTATTTTTCTTGTATCTTTTGTTTGTTTGTTTTCTTTACTCATTTTTGTCTTTCTCTTTTCTTTCCTTTCCTTTACCTTCTAATTTTGTATCTTTTCGTCTTTTTCTTTTCGGCTTTTTCTTATTCAAAACTTCCAAACACACTTTTACTCCACTGTCTCTATTCTATCGCCTTCTTTTCTCTTGTTCATCACTCTATCTGTTACCCTCTATCATTACATAGACAACTCAGTATCATCATTTTCCTCTTACGCTTTGTTTCATAAACTGTAGAATATCTGTCATGTTTTCCTTCCCTGAGCTTCGTGATCTTGTTTGCATATTCTCCAAACATTTCTCCCCAACTTTATCCCACACCCATAATTACCATCACTCTCGGTGTCTTTTCTGTCTCTCCTTCTTAGCTCTCTTCTTCCTTCAAGATTCTTGGAACCAATTAAAAAAGATACAACTTGTTTGACGACATACTTGGGTTGTAAGATGCAACCAACAGATCTCTTACATATTTCTCACTTTGCTTATTCCTTAATCTCCATCAAAAGAACTTCCATCCTTAGATGTCATCATCATATCTCCAGAAGCTTTTGTCCATCTATGCATTCTCATCGTCTTAGACATGTATAATGGTACTCAAGATTATTCTCGTAAAATAGTCGCATTCTCTCCGCCTTCAGAGTAACGTCCGCCTTTACCACTCACTTGTAAGAAACATCACCATCATCACAAAAGAAATCTTTGTTCATTCTAATTCACTCCACTCCCTCCTGTCATATACACACGTGTCCGTGCACGTACGCACACACACACACACACACACACACTCACAAACACACACACACACACACACACACACACACACACACACACACACACACACACACACACACACACACACACACACACACACACACACACACACACACACACACACACACACACACACACACACACACACACACACACACACACACACACACACCTACTTGGAAGAAGAAATGGTGAAGAAAATACTAGTCACACTGATAAGGCCAAGACTGGAGTATGCAGCGACACTATGGACATTCAGTACTAAAAAAATATAAAGAAAACTTAAAGAATCCAAAGAGCAATTACAAATATGGCCCCAACACTTTCAAAACTGTCATATGAGAGGAGATTATTGTCAAAGCTGGAATTACCGACTCTGGAACAGAGAAGAGAAAGAGTTGACCTATTGATCATCTATAGAATCATGAGAGGCATGGAAGTCCTTGACAGAAAGGACTTACTAAATTGGGATAAGAGAAATACAACAGGACAAGGAAAGAAACTCAAAAGGGCAGTTATAGAAGGGATCTGAAAAAGAACAGCTTTCCACACGGAGTGGTCGATGTTTGGAACAAATTGGACGAAACAATAGTGTGTGCAAAAACCATACATAAATTTAAGAGCAAAATAGATACTGCGAGATACAAAGACTGTATACCACGAGCGTAGCTCCCCTTCCCGTAAGATACAACTAGGTAAATACAAATATGGTAAATAAATACACACACACACACACACGCACACACACACACACACACACACACACACACACACACACACACACACACACACACACACACACACACACACACACACACACACACACACACACACACACACACACACACACACACACAGCATACACACACACACACACACACACACACACACACACACTCACACACACACACACACCACACACACACACACACATACACACACACACACACACACACACACACACACACACACACACACACACACACACACACACACACACACACACACACACACACACACACACAACCCTACCTACCTACCTACCTACCTGCCTGCCTCAAGCGCGTCCATCGTTTTCTTATCTGTGACCGAGAGAATAAGAGTCCATAAACCATTTTCTCCGGTACACAACCATCCCCATCACCATCACAGACACAATATCTTTCGGCCCTGCAAATATATATTTTCTCCAGCACAATTGTCTCTCCTCCACTCTCAACCTCTCTCCGTATGTCTCGAACATCTAGAATGAACCCGTTCTTCCCCAAAATAAATGTTTTCAATATTTATGATTCTCGTGCAACCTTCAAGAAAAATGGGTTTATAAGTCAAATTCCAGAGTCTTTTCGCGGTCTCTTTCCTTCCACCCAACATGCCCTTCCACCCCTTGATACTCCCAGTATATCCTCAGTCCCCACATCCCCCTTTTATCAATACTATCTTTATCATAATTTTCTCCACCTTGCCTTCTCAAGAGCGGGTGGTCGGGGATCATTCGTCAGAAACTTGATCCTTCATATTTTAGTCGATTTGCATACAAATCCTGTTTTAGTGCTGTGCTTTGATACACCTTGCTCAGGGTGTTGAAGTGCCTGTTGGGGGTAGGTTGCGTGTTATGTGTCAGCAAGCTGCGCAGCCAGTCGTTGAGGTTGACTGGGCACAGATGGGCAAGGTATTTTCTGGATGTTCTCATACAGTCACCGAAGAGTGTCGGTGGGATGCTAAAGGTGCTGGAAGCTTGTATTTGGTCTTTATGAATTTCGAATTTCAAAATAATTACCAAGCTTATCAAAATGCACCATATCCGAGACACAATTTGATACTTTAAAATTTATGAGTATATTCTTGCTTATAATTTTGTAACTGAAGACAAATTTTGGGCAATTTTTTTTTCTTAATTGCTTAGGCATACTGGTTCTACATTAAGACAAATAAAACTGATTCACTTTAATCAGAAAATAAATAAAGAAGTTAAGAATGTTAACGCTAATCATTAACCCCCTTCAACAAGGTGATGATCCCTAGTTGACGTTTTGACTGTCCCAGATATATATTTCAATGAAATGACACCAAATAAGGCGAGAGTGTGTCACTGGAAAAAAATATATAAATATGTTTCATGAAATACCAAAATTCGTAAAAAAAAAAAAAAAAAAATACGAGGGATCCTTTTTTTTTCTTTCTTTCTTTTTTGACATGGAAAAGGTATCCAAACTTAAGTATCTTTACATCAGGAATTTAGGCAGCTGCTGACCATATACTGTAGAAGAGTCCTGAATTATAGAGGGAATAGCATTTCAATATGGTTACGTTTTATACAGATTTTTACTCTAGCATAAGATCAGACTACCATATTCGATAACAGGAACGTCACAGAGTGAAGGGGTTTAGACCATTTTTATTAGCATTTTCTAATTTGTGATAGTCTCTGTATAGCTTATCTTAGCGTCAGGGGGCTTTATTCGGTTTAAGTGGTCTCCAACCTTGAGGGGGGTGATCCCCAATTGGGGTTGCTAAACAGAATCTTCGAGGCTCCATGTTCTAAAAGAAAAGAGATTTTTTTTTTCTATTTTACACCGTAGCTACGGAGGAAAGACCACTGAGGAAGTTGCATTTACAGACTAAGGTGGAGTAGTGAAGTAGTTAATAGCAGAAGATGAATATGTTAGCTATATTGTTTGGGCACTATAGCAAATGCGATGAGATTGTCTTTCTTTATATAATGTACTTTTATTAGCAACTCTAACCTTTGTTCGGGCTATCTCCTAGTATTGTAGTTTCTAATATAAGGGAGTCCGTGTTTGAATAGGGATTTTGTTGGTGTTCAAATTATCTTTGGGGAATGGGCGTGATGAATCGTGGACCTACCTCAGCATTGGTGCGAATGGGGTGTAATGACTGAGGAAGACAATGTGTGGAGTACGTGCAAGGAATGTATATGGCTGACAACAAAAATATAGGGCATGCTGAGGGCGTTCTCCCTATGTTTTGTCTGTGTTAAGTGTAAGGCCATTTATGAAAGTTATGGACAAGCGTATAATGGTTATTACAACATGCTGACTGGGTATTACCTGTTTCTTGGCTCTCAGGAACCAAAGGTGTTGTTATGAAATATTCACCTTTGATTAATGGGTTAACCCGTATAGTAAAATGAAACACCGTGTAGATTTTTATAACAGGCTCCAGGATTTTGTTCCATTGAAAGGTGGTCTTTAACCGATTGATCATTTAAGGTTATAGGTTCTCAATCTGTTTCCTCAAGTATCATATGATTATGTATTGCTGTTCTGTATAAGATGATACTGGCCTTAACGAAGTGAATTGTTTGATGTTTGCCAGTGAGGGACATTAAGAAATGAGCTGTGATGTAGTAGCATGATTTGTTCAGTAGTGTTGAGATAATTAAGACTACCTGAAAACCAAAACAAATTTCATTATAACATGAAATAGTTCCCAACGAAGAATCCTGGAGTTTCTAGAGGTCCACTGTATCTTCCCAGAGTCGAGAAAATAAAACTTTTTATAGTTAGTGAGCATTAGATGATCCTATCGAGTCCTGATATTGCCTGAAGATAAAAAAAAAATGAAAAGAAAATATTACACGAGTTCTATCTTTGAACATAGAGGTGAAAATCAGTTATTGCATTTTACATTGAGATCGTTTTATGTCTTGGAATGAATTCAGTACTTAATTTAAAAGAGGTATAATGACATTGCCCATAAATTGCGACCGTAAATGAACCGAATACTACAAAATTGGCTTGTGCTTAGACGAGAACTGCTGTGAAAGACTTTTAAGACTTAGGGTCAGGGGAGCAAGGAGGAAAGTTTATGGTCTTGGTGTCAAGGGTAGACGCTGTGATAGTTTTTGGGAGTGTCAGAATGCGAACCCATGTGTTGTTAAGTTATTAAAGCGTTAGGGGTTGGGAGGAGTTCGTTTATGCACAGCCAGATCTAAAGTTCGACAACATCCATATGGTAATCGTAACTGGTAACGGAATGTTCCATTAAATACAGGTTATTTTTTCACATTATTTTAGATACAATATGGGTTACAGCAGGCACTCTATTCTATAAAATTGGGAAGAAATAGATTCATACTCACCATCTAACAGTAGGTAAGGATATTACACAACTGTTGGTGGGAAATGGAATTCAGTTCTACGCTCATTTGTAGGCTCCAAATAGTTCGTTGGTCTTACAGATGCCTTTTTCGATGGACGGAGGCAACCGGTAGGGAAAGGGTATTTGCATACAGAAAGGGAGGTAGTCAAAGGTTCGTTGGTAAACAGCAAAATCATAACGGTTTCAACGGTCTTTTTGGCCCCCGAGCATGATTACGCTTTACACGAGATGAACCGATTGGGTCCTCGCTATTTTCATACTGCAGCTGTTTGCGTTGCTGAAAGTGTTTTAAAATGATTAATACAAGAAAAGAAAATACATATATAGTAGAAGAGAAAAGAATTTGAATTTTTTTCACAATGAATATGAATGAAAAATGGAAGGGAAAGGGGATCATTATCAAATGTCATTTTGGACCTCAAGAAATTGGAAAGCATTGTATTTCTATTTGTGATTTTCTTAGCTTGAAGTCTGCCCTACTTTTGTCTCTAATGCAAACCTTGATGTATCTTTTCCTTTTAGAAAAAAGGGGCAAATGTCTACAATATGTAATGAATGTTCCTCGGATACGACTCAGTATATGTAACAACAAAACAGTGGATGTTTTGGTGTAAATCCTAGCCTCATATAACAGATACAAAGATATATCATGTGAGGAACACTCACCCTGTATCATCTCTTCAGCTCTCATCGACCATAACGCTCCACTGGGTACCAAAATGATACGTTTCAACAAGGTTAATGTCATGACTTGGGAACCATCTCCGTGCCGTGATTACTGAGTCTGCACGACTGTCATGATCGAGGCGGAAGAGGTCCACCCAAGACCAGATGCCACCTGAGTTCGTGACCTTTAGCTCTTCAGCCATATGCCTTTGTTTATGTAGGAGTTGGGGCGAGAGAGTTGTGTGTATTGGTACGGGGGCCGAAGAGGATTCTGGGATTAGGGAGGGTGGGTTTGTCCGATCACTGAACCTCCAAGAGGATGTTCATCCTCTCAGTAAACCACTTGTAATTTCGCGTTTGATTTCGGGATTTAACGTTAAAGATGGTTTTGTAAAGATTGCCAGAAGGTGGTGGACATTTATCAGAATCTACAACCTAAATATATATTCATATTTTTTCACTTCTCGGGAAGCCCTCCAGTCTCGACTGAACCCGTTGATTATATATTCGAGTTACGACGGAGTCACTGTTCGGGGGTTAGATGGCGCAGCTTTATCCCATACAACGGTTCTCATTCCAGACCCCGTGAAAGGGGTCGGGCGTTCGTGAGACAGAGCTATCTTAAGTCCTAGAGCACCTTCTCATTTGCATAGCCACAAACAATCTTGACTTGTCTTCAGAGATTGCCGAGTCAGTCAGCCAGTCAGTCAGTTTAGTCAGTCAGCAAGTGCAGTCAGTTGAGCAGGCCCTCTTGCAGTTATTGTTGTAGTAGTCAGGGCGTATAGTGTGACCGTCAGTTCAATTGAGTAGCGATATTGATAGCTTAATGTACCAAGTCGGTTCGCCAGTGATGAGAATAAGATCTGTTGAGTGGACAGTCTATTAGTCAAGAGTGTTGAGTATTCAACTTAAAACACGGATTAAGGGAGCATCAGTCAGTTTGGTCGTCTTTTATTTCAACCAATCAATTAGTAAGTTTATCAGGGGTGACTTTTTTTATAGGGAGTAAATTTTCTATTTGGTAAAAAAAAAAAAAAAATAGTAATGCATGAGCGGCGTCACTCACGTGATGAGAGACACCTTGCCGAGGCATTTCATATGTATTAGAGTCTCAACTATGAAGAAAGACCTTGTTGTCCCCTAAGGAGAGTCTTTGCGTGTTTATACAGCGACACGCTTAGGCTCGCGGCTATTTCATGTCGATTTCTTTCACGTCACGAAACAGAAATGACGGTTTGGACCACAGCTAAACGCCTCGGGATGTGACCTTTTTACTTCATATTTATTTGTGTATATATATATATAGCTTGTTTTTTGGCCGTTTATGAGAAATAAACCACACACACACACACACACACACACACACACACACACACACACACACACACACACACACACACACACACACACACACACACACACACACATGCACACACACACACAAACACACACACACACACACACACACACACACACACACACACACACACACACACACACACACACACACACACACACACACACACACACACACATACACACACACGCACACAACTCGGTGGCGCGGTTGGTAGAGTCCCTGACTGTCACTACAGCGGTCCGGGCGCGAATCCTGCCCAGGGCTGAAATAGTTTCAGTATCGCTGCGTTTCGAGTCGTTACTCCAACTCTCGTGGGCGGGGAGTTGGGAGTTTATGTGCGCGTAAGGTCACGGCATTACCCATAGATCGGTCATACGAGCTCTGAGCTCTCTTCCGGGAGGGAAATAGCTGTCGGTCACGAGTCCAACACTTGTTCCAAAGACCAAGGTGAATCACACACACACACACACACACACACACACACACACACACACACACACACACACACACACACACACACACACACACACACACACACACACACACACGACTTGCTGGTGTGGTAATTTGCTTCACAGGCATACTACGAAGCAGACCCGAGATCTGGCTATTTCTAAAAATGAGCTGACGTGAACTCCAAATACCATTATAAGCACCATTAAGTTTTGATAATAACAGATCTATAACTTTAAACCGTTTTTTGTTTTCTTTACGAGGTAGAAGGACTTGAACTTCTGTATCCGTTTTCTTTGCACCAATATTGCATTTTTGTATCTTCCACTTTTAGTCAGTAATTACTATAGACTTAGTAAAGAAATGTACAAATGTTGTTAATAATGTTTACGGTACGTGTCCCCAGACATGCACAGAAACTGCGTTTTCTCAACATCTGGGACCTCCCCTCAGATTTCTCCCACGTAACCTTTTTATCATTCTCCTCTAAAGCCATAGGACATCCACATGTAACAAGACGTGGGCTAACTGAGACTAAACCTCAGCTCAAAATAACCAAAATTAAGCATAATGTATCACACGTGGACAGAGATCTCTGAGACGTCTCGCAACGCTCTAATTAAGACTATAGCTCAGCCTCAACGTAACACACAGAGACCGTCGAGAACCAAGACGTAACACCCAAACTGAAGCTGTATATCACACCCGGGAGAGAGAGAGAGAGAGAGAGAGAGAGAGAGAGAGAGAGAGAGAGAGAGCAAGGCCGCAAGTCGAACTCATGTCCGTTATTAGTTGAACTGAGCACCGTTCCCGATATTTTACTCCGAAGCGTGGAATTATGGAGCCGCAGTCTCGTCTCCCACCCAGACTTATCCTTCGCTGGGTTACCCAACTTACCACAGCCGTTACTACATTCCCCTTCACTTTGCTGGGTTCCCAGCCCCCCCTCCCTCCCGCCCAGCCTTCTCCACTCTCCCTCCAGTTCACTACACCTGACTCCGCAGTCTCTCTTGCCTTCATCTTCCTCCTCTTTCAACCCCTGCTCTTCCTCTTTGCTCTTCTTTTCCTTCTTCTATTCCTCCTCTATTAAACCTACTCTTCCTGCTGCTCTTACTCTTCCTCTTCATAATCTCTTTCTCTTTCTCTACATAATCCCTTACCTTTTCCTCTTCTTCCTTCCCTGCCTCCTCTTCCGCTAAGCCTTCACATTTTCATGTTCCATTCTATGTATATCTTTCATTTCCTTCCATTTCCTCTTGTTCTTCATGTTTTCCCTCGTTCTTTATATTTCCTATATTTTTGCTTCTTCTTTCTTTTCATCAACTTTTTTTTTATTCTCTCCCTCCGACTCCTCCTCCATCACCATGACACTCTTCTTTCCCATCCTTATCCTCATCTTTCATCCTCATCTTCATCCTTCATCCTCATCCTCATCCTCATTCTTATTGTCTTACCTAACTGCTTCGATGTCTATAATGTTTAGTCTCACCTCACTTGCTCCCTTTTCCTCCTACGTCTACCTCCCCTCCCTTTTCACCCTAATCCTCTTTCTTCTAATTTCTTTGTCCCTTCAACTGTCCCTCGACTCCTCTCTCCTTCTTCTTCTCCTCCTGTCTTTATTTTCATCTTTTCTTCTTCTTCTTCTTCTTCTTCTTCTTCTTCTTCTTCTTCTTCTTCTTCTTCTTCTTCTTCTTCTTCTTCTTCTTCTTCTTCTTCTTCTTCTTCTTCTTCTTCTTCTTCTTCTTTTTCTTCTTCTACTTTTTCTTCTTCTTTTTCTTCTTCTTCTTTTTCTTCTTCTTTTTCCTAAAGGTAACCTTCTTGTAAACGGATGCTGTACTTGTAGTGCAAATAACTTTGGGCCAGGTTGTCTTATCTGAAACGAATATATATATATATATATATTTATATATATGAATATATATATATGATATATATATACATATATATATATATATGTATATGTATATGTATATATATATGTACGTATATATATGTATATATATATATATACATATATATATATATATATGTATATATATATATTTATATATATATGTATATATTACACGGATGTGTATAAAAAAGAAATATATGAAAAAATAGGTCATCAAATATACTAAAGGAATGTGTTTATGTACTGATATAAAAGCATAAATTAATAAGATGTATTGAATAGATATGTATTCATAGGTATATGATTACATTTATAAATTGTGACCACACTAAGTAAATAGAAGAATGTACTATATGAATGTGTGAGAACATATGATCTTTAAACACACTACATAGATTATATGAACAAAACTGTATAACCCTAAGGTGACCAGTAACCTTATGCGGCTCTGTTCACATTAATGCAGTAAAGTTGAAGGATGATAAAACAAGCATTATTGTTAACTTGTATCTATACAAAGAATTTCAGTGACAAAATATACCAATAGGAGAACTTTCACCCCTTATCTAGGTCGGATACAGAAAAGAAAATGAAAACAATGCACGAAACTATTCATGCATACAAAGGTGATGGTGTACATGCAGACGCTGAGAAAAGGTGAATAGAATAAGAGCAAGGGAGTGTGAAAATGACGGACTGACAGACAAAAACAGTATATCATTTAAAATGTCATGGAGGATACGTCGATGAAAATAAGAGAACGTAGGAAGCAACAGATATTAGGTTAAAAATAGAAAGAGTTGAGAAGGTGTAGACGGAAAAGGGAGGGGCGAGCAAATAGAGCAGGTAAAAAAATAAACGGAAAGACAGAAAAGGGTTGAAGATGATAGCTGAGTGAGAGATTAGACATATGATGAAAGTTAAGGAAAAATAAAATATAAGAAAAAATGAAGATGATAACGTAAATAACGAGTTGAGCCCAGGGAGTGGAGGACAAGAGAGAAAAGGAAACAAAAAGAGTAGACAGAGAGATGGAAGGGAAATACAATATATATAAAATAATGTAAAATGTTCTTGAAAGTATCGGGAAGGTGCAAGAAGAGAGCAAGATGAGCGAAAGGGAAAGCAAGGAGAGTGAACAAAGTTAGACATAACAGAAGACTGGAAAGAGAACCTATGCAGGATAGTTGGAAAAGTACAACGGAAAGTAAAAAAGCATAAGTAAATAAGAATAAAACAGAAAAAAATATCAAAGGAGGAAGACAGCTGAAAGAGAGAGAGGGAAAGAGAGCAAATAGAGTGAGTAAAGAAGAGGAGAAGTAATCTTAGAGGCGGTAAAGGAGAGTCAGGGCAAAGGAGTGTTAAGGCGCATCGTTACACATCACGATCCTGCGCAGAACGACTTGCGCAAGAAGGGTGGGGTGGCAAGTTCCCCCACTCATTGCCATGCAGAGCCTGTGGCTTCTAGGCCGTATTCCTGAGCTTTCAGCAACGTCCTAGATGACTACTGGAAAGGCCGCGCCTTTTTTGGCTCGGATCCCCATGTGCTTCCTTTTGTTGAAGAGAACCAGCTCTTCTATCCTTGTGGAGAATATCGCATTGAAAAGGAGAAATTTAAGGAGGGAAGTAAAAATGAGAGGTAGGAAAACCTAAAATTGATCAACATTCACTTTTTAATGCAAATTGGTCTCCAGTCACAAAAAAATGTTGCGTGTTTCTGGTTCCTAGAGATGTCAATAAGGTCCCTTGAATATTGACTTCATGAAACTAATGCGGTCAACACCTAATTGCGAAGGATCCTTGTTTGGCTTAGCTACACACGTGCTCTATGTAGATTGAGACCTTACATTTGCAATTGCTTGTATATATTCCTACACGTGTCTTCTCAGCATGAGTTAGTGCGTGTTGGTGTAGTTCTAGTGCCAGTAAAGGAAAGACATTATGGACCTCGAATACTCTCCCTTGTTTAAGATAATACTTATGAATATTCATGTCTCTCTCCTCACGTGAATGTCAGACTGGATACGCCTTTTTTATATGTTGGATAAAACATGCAAACAAATATGCATACGCAGATGCACA
>NC_134796.1:17909602-17917102 GCF_046742065.1 Oratosquilla oratoria
CGGGGAGTTGGGTGTGTGTGTCCGTCCGTGTAAAGTTACAGTATTACCCATAGATCGGTCATATACGAGCTCTGAGCTCTCTTTCGGTAGGGAAATAGCTGTCGATCAAGAGTCCAACACGTGATCCAAAGACCATGCTGAATCACACACACGCACGCACGCACGCACGTACGCACGCACCCACGCTAAAGGATATGGGACATCACGAGTGTTGCTCCCTCCCTTTATAGTAAAATTAGGTAAATCGTCGTCGTCGGCATGTACTCGTATCCGAGTATCATAGTTTCCAGTCCCAATAGAAGGTTGAATAGAGGTGGAGGTCATAATAGGTTACTTATTATTAGGGTGGTGAGCCTTCTTATGGCTCGTAAGACCAATTCGTGCCCTGAACAATCGAGGGCATTGATCGCACTGAATCATGGGAGTTGGTTGTGGTTTATTTGTTCTTTCTGCCCGTAGCTGTCGTTTAGCTACCAGGCTGGTTCTTCTATTCTCTTCAAAGAGGTCCGTGCCCACTTTAATTTTACTTCTCCACTCGTTCCTGTCATTCGCTGAAGCTTCGAAGGTGTTTGGGTCTATGTTAGCTTCCTTGAGGGATTTCTTGAGTTGGTCTTTAAATCGCAGCATAGGGCGTCCTCTATTTAACTCAAGAGAATTTTCTTTGGTAGTCTTGTGTCCAACGCACCACATGGCCAGACCATCTTAGGCGGTGTTTCATGATCATGGACTCAATGCTGGTGGCGTTGGCTCTTTCAAGGACTGCTGTATTGGACACATAGTCGTTCCTTTTGATTTTCTTTATTCCTCTTATTTATATATAAATATATATATATATATATATATATATATATATATATAAATATATATATACACACATATGTATACATATATATATATATATATATATATATATATATATATATATAATTAACGACTGTACGTGCAGCACTCACAGTCGGTGAGATATTCTGACGTTTGATGAAACGATATTGGAGGTTACATGAGGTGAAGCAGCAGAAGTAGGTGTAAGAGGCTAGTAGACAAGTGGGTAGAAAGTGCAATAGAGAGGGAGGGTTGCAATTTTATGGATCGGATATTTGTAAACAGCTCAGTTCGTAAGTGAGCGGTTGTATAATTTTGTTCTCCACTTGGACCTTTGCTAATGTATAAAGATATCGCCATTAAGTATTGAGAGTTATTTTTATTTTAGTGTTCCACAAAGCATTGAAAAATATTGTGTAGCTTGACTATTATGTGTTAATTGGTTGCAACAACTTCATGAGTCCTAAACAAAAAAAGAAGTTTTATATTTTTCCCAAACATACCTAGAAATCTACCATTTTTCCTAGATTGAAATCAGTTGAATGTACAACTGTAAATTCCATGCATGCACACTCTCCACTATTGCTAATACTCTTAATACTGTGCATATAATTGATGTAACATACACTCACAATCGTTGGATATGTGAAAACATCCCCCGTTGAGATCTGACACATAACTTTTCTTATAATGTTTTTCCCCTCTTTAGTTGCTGTTGTCTTTACTACATACCGTAATCAAAAGAAGGAAGACATCAAATACTATTTGACACTTTTCCTGATTTTGTCATTGGATATTATGACATCCTCAGACCTTGGTAGCAGTGAGTTTAGCAATTAATAGACAAAGCCAATTTATAGATAAACTAATTTGTTTTAAGGACCAGTAGGTACTTAGTATTACATCTGCACATGTCGGTGTAGATGTATTTGTGGGTTACCATTAAGTGGATGACAGCATCCATTCAAGGATATTTCTTTTAACCTTGCTTAGCCACTTCATGCTTAAATATCTATAATTACTGATTTAACTCCATGTATATAGTATCATATGAAATATTTAATTCCATAATAATGTATGCCAAGCCCTGTAAGATGGAGTTAAAAAAGGTTGTTCGGGACGACCAAATGGTAACTGCCGAGCCTTGTAAAAGGCTAGTAGACAAATGGGTATATATATATATATATATATATATATATATATATATATATGTATATATATTCATATACGGTATATACATATATATGTATATATATACTGTATGCATATGCATATATGTATATACATATATATATATATATATATATATACATACACATAATTAACTATTGTACGTGCAACACTTACAGTCGGTGAGATATTCTGACGTTTGATGAAGTGATGCTGGAGGTTACTTGAGGTGAAGCAACAGAAGTGGGGAAGCTGGAAAATTGAGAATGAAAGATTGATGGGAAAGAGGGGTAAGGTAACAGGCAAAGTATAAGGCGCCCACTACTTTTTTTAAATTTTGTTTTATTTTATTTTATTTATCTATTTTTTTTTTTGTATATTCATCTTCACTCAGAGTTAAATTATATTTTTTCCTTAGCATACACAAACGAAAATGGTTACCCTCATAAGGCTATTTCCTGAGAAAGTAGTTTGATAAATTTAGCTTATAAAGATTTCTTATGATTCATCACATGTTGGGAATGTTGCATGGAACAATCGGTCTCCAGCTCGGCACCTGTTGTCTTCTTTATTTTAAAGTCCTTAGCTACGTAAATTCACCACCTCTTCGGGAATGTCTTATTCACATCACGTTGCTTCTTAGTGGCTGGATTATGGGTGATAAACAACTTAATGGAAAAGAAACGTTTAACATAACAGTGGAGAGACTGGTGTTAACGATATATCAAAGATGGCAACAGGGATAGTAACTGCAATGTTAATTATGATAAATAATTTGGAAACGGTAGAGAACAAAAATTTGAAAGAAAAATCAGAGATTGAAGGAATAAAGAGGAAGAGATGGAAGAGGAAGAAGTGGAAATGGAGGTGAGTAGGAAGGAATGTACTAAAATTAAGTTTAAATATATAAGGTCTGTAAAGAATTTAACTTCTTCAACACAAGATGAGAAAAATCATCTGATGTTAGCCGGACAGAATATGTTCATAGGGTTATATCGGGTAAGATTTTAACAAGGAGAGTATAATAAAGAGAAGAGACGAAGGATGAAGAGGAATTGTGGGAAGAGGAGAAGAATATAGGTATGGAATACGAAGGAAAGTTTGAGGAGGAGGAGAAGGAGGAAGAGGAGAGGAACGTGTTGTAATGGAGGATTATAGAAATAGAAAAGGTCGCCTGTGTAGTGGCTTACATGATGAAGTTAGCCGAGCGATAAGAAGAACCTGGACTGGAGAGGAGAGGGGGAGGGAGAGCAGCAGGGAGGAGAGCCTGTTGGGAAGAACAGGGCCACGGGTCAAGATGCAGTCAGTGGAGGTGAGGAGAGGGAAGAGAGGCAGAATGACTAAGAGGAGGCACAAAGATTAGTAAGAGAAGGAAAAGAAACTAGAAAGAGAGGTGTAGAGTTAGAAGCGGTTCCTTGATTTTATAATGCGAAGAACCACCTCTAAAATAAGATAAAGAAAAGGTGGAAACCATCATGTGAGAGTCGCTCTTGGTAAAGGATTATATATCGAAGGAACCCGTCTTGGTAGGGAGATGAAGTCGATGTGTAAACAAGATTGCGGCCAGAGGGGGAGGAAGAAGAGGAGAGCTGGTGGGGAAAATGGAGGAGAAAGGTTCGAAAGAGAGAGGAACGCCTTAGTGTGTGGCTGCAGAAGAATATATGTAGTTGGTAGGGAGGAGGGTGAATATATGGAGACAAAGTAATTTGGTGGATGAGCACAGTACGAGAAGAGTATCAGTAAATACGAATGTATAACGGTGGTGATGATAGTTGTGAGAATGGTGTCGGTGGTGTTAGGGTGGTAGTAGTGGTTATGGTGTGTGGATGAGTGAGGGAATATGAAAGAAAGTACATTGCAGATGGGAAGACCAGAAGGCTAGTGCGTGAATATAGGTTTTCATATTTTAAGGAATATTTTAGTGGGAAGTATATGGTTGGTTATCAAGAAGGCAGGCTGAATTGTGTTGAGGAAAATATAAAGATAATGTACACGAATTTACGGAAGTAAAGATTTGTGAAGATATATTACACGTCACAGGACGCCACACTATGAGACGTAGATTTCCCTAATGTATAAGCGGATTTAGTTACACTTTGCAACAAATTTAGACATACTATAGTACTGCCATGTGAACTCCTTGGATTAACAAGTCTTATTCAGCACCATATATCTCTTCGGGAAAACACAAAACCACGTTATATTTCAGCATTGAGATCACGTTACATTTCAGCATTGAGATTACTATACAGGAAACGCACGATTGTAGATAGTCTCATAACAGGCATGATCAAGTAAGACATAATCGAACCTTTAATCTCTGAATGAAATTTGCCTCTCTTTGTTATTCCCAAACTTGATGGCTCCTTCCGTCCAGTTGTGAATTTCAGAGAATTAAACAAACTAACTGCCCCAGAAAAACATCCCATTCCGACATTAAACGACATCCTAAACTCCGTCGGTGAAAACGACGTAGTTTTCAAACCTTGGCCCTCATGTCAGGATATTTCCAGATTCCCCTTCATACAGAGTCTAAACCTCTCACAGCATTCAGCACAAACAATTCAAACGCCTTGCTACGGGTCTTGTTTCAGCCCCCTCTGTTTTCAAACGTCTCATGCACACAGTACATGCAGGCCTCCTAGGACACTCAGTTTTCATGTATCTCGATGACATCATGATCGCTTAACACTGTCTTCTCACTACTAGGAAAGACACGACTTAAGCTGAAGCTAAAGAAGTGTTCCTTCATTCAGAAAGAAATACGCTTAATTCACAAGGAATTTTAATCTCGCAGGACAAGGCCAAGGCAGTCATTGCTTTTCTGTTGACCACATACGTTCATTCCTTAGTCTGTCAGGTTTTTACAGACGTTATATCAAAGGTTACGTTGGTATAGCACCACCTTTAACCGGCTTAGTTAAAAAAAGACACTCCCTTTAACTGGACACCTGAGCAAGAGAAAGCCATTAAAGACTTAAAACAAGCCTTAACGACGGCACCTGTCCTTGCTTTTCGAAACCACATACTTCCTTTCATATTATACACGGGCGCTTGCTACACAGGCATCGGCGCAGTTTTCATGTAACAACACGACACAAAACTCAGACCAATTGCCTATGATAGCCGCATACTCAACAAACATGAACAAAATTATTCAGTAACGGAAACAGAAGCACTATCTGTAATATAAGCACTTCAAAGAGATAATTTTTGGTGATCCCCCTCTTGTCAATCTTACTGAAGCGCTCATTGCCATAGCGCAAAAGTCAGATCCCTATTGGAAACGTGTTATATATTTCCTCACCTCTGGTGATACAAGAGACACAGATGATTTTCCTTCAAATATTGACAACTACACTAAGTCTTAATAGACAAAGGCAAGATCAAATTCAGAGGTTAGGAGAAAAGAATACAAAAAGAAACTGTATCGTAAAAGAACAATATAAGGAGGGCGGAAAAAGAGGAGAGAAAGGCAAAGAAAGAGATGAAGGGGAATGAAGGTTAGAATGAACAGGAGCAGAAAAAGAACCGGGATAAGGAGAAACAAAAGGTAAAGAAGGAGAGTAAGGAAGTGGAGGGGAAGGAGGAAGGGAGGAGGAGTGGAAAATAATGTTAGTGTGGGTAGTAAGTGTGTCTGTGAGATGGAAGTAGAAAGCGGGACCTAGCACGCGTAATTCGTGGTGGAGGGTGGACGAGGAGAGAGGAGAAAGGGGAAAGAGGTGACAGGGAAGGTGGGGAGGGTAGAAAGAAGAGAGTTACAGTAGTAGAAGAATTGAAGTTAGGGTGTTAGTAGTATCCTTAGGGTGAGAGACACAACAATAACAATATATATATATATATATATATATATATATATATATATATATATATATATATTATATATATACATATATATATATATATATAAAATAATAACTATAATTTTCATTATATAGATATGTCTTTTCATACTGATTATTTAACATAATTTTGCTTTGTAGAATTTTCTTTTTATAGAGTTATCTTTGTAGTACAAGAATTTATACTTTATAGAAGATGGTAAAATATAAACAACAGACAATGTTATATATGTATATTATGAAATCTTCTGAGCTGATTGGTTCACATCACGATTGCAAAATCGGTCCGAATAGTCTGCTCGTCACTGAGAGAAATATAGATGACTAGCAGTAGCTGATGTTCCAACGAGTAAAAAGTTGGTTTAGTTAAGTCTTTTACTTATGAATTCAGTACCGTATCCATGAAACGGAATCTCAATTTACAAGCGTGCGAGCACACACACACACACACACACACACACACACACACACACACACACACACACACACACACACACACACACACACACACACACAAAAACACACACATGCACACACACACACACACACACACACACACACACACACACACACACACACACACACACACACACACACACACACACACACACACACACACACACAAACAAACAACCACACACACACACATACACGCGCGCGCGCGCACACATGCATTTATACATGCAAATACACATGCAACACAGACATGTACTGTACATTCTACTATGTCCCCTTATATGTAAATGCATTTATATACATTCATATGCATACTTGGATATGTACAGTATAATGGATATGTATATGTATATGTACAATGTATATGTATATGTATATGTATATGTATATGTATGTATATATATATATGCATATGTATATATATATATATATATATATATATATATATATATATATGTATATATATATATATATATATATATATATATATATATGTATATGTCTATGTATATGTATATGAGAGGAGTTCAGGAGAAAATCAGTCAAGGGAAATTCCAGAGTCAGAAAACCAACCGTTATCAAGTCCTCAAGGTGACTCCAGAGCAGATTTCTGGAAGTAGGCAAAGTCGAAGAAAATTCCAAAGTCACTGGAATAACCATTACCCGGGTCTTCAAGGTAACGCCTAAGAGGAGCTCGAAATAGAACTAAAATCCTCTCTCTCTATCTCTCTGTCTCTCTCTCTCTCTCTCTCTCTCTCTCTCTCTCTCTCTCTCTCTCTCTCTCTCTCTCTCTCTCTCTCTCTCTCTCTCTCTCTCTCTCTCTCTCTCAGCTTTCTTTGGATTATTCCATGATATCTACGAAATGTTTATTTTTCTTTGCATATCCTATTAGATCCAGTGTTTTCTCTCAGATAATTGGGTAGAAATATAACACCTGTCAAACTTGGTTATTCTAAGTATATTGATACTATTTGGATATACAATAATAAAATCTGCACTTTCCACAAAAACACTAAAAACGTTAACATCGCACTTGAAACTCCTATAAGGCCAAAAAACCGAGGCCAAATTCGGTATGGAAAAAAGTTAACGAAACTATACATAAATGAAAGAGCGAGTGAATAAATGGACGCATAACTTATCGAAACGCTCCATTGCTCTTGACCAAGACTTCCAGTCTGCGAGACCACACTTCTACTGCGGCATCAGA
>NC_134796.1:17924602-17927102 GCF_046742065.1 Oratosquilla oratoria
CAAGTGTTTATTGACTTGAACTATTCCTCCTAAATAAAATCTTACTGCAGTTCATCATGTCATGTCCGTCTGCCTAATGCATTGATCTAGTTTTTTTGGTGGTCAGGCAAGTTACCCCGTAAGGTTCTCTGTCTGACCGGTCTGTTTTTAACAAAGTAGATTTCAAGGCGGGGGTCACTATTCTATTGCTGTTGGCTATACCAACACTCGTGCCCTTGTAATGACACCTTAAATTATTCAGTACTAAGGTGTAGCCTGTCCGGAGGCCTTGATAAAGATTTTTTTCTTTTCTTTTTTTTTTTTTTACTCAGTGATCAAGGAATTTTGGGAATGTATGCGTTGAGATATATGTGATTAATTTAACTGTAATTGTGTAGCTTTTTTCTATATTTCTGTGTAGTTGATGCCAGGCAGCTTTATTCAGGTGGTTGGATAAATCCGGGTACTAACAGGCTAAATATCTGTTCCACTGTTCCATGGGTTTTCAGTATGTCAGTAAGTCCTTGCATGCAAGTGGCTTTGCAAGATCAAGTTCACGAGCACTTAAACAGTGTACAGCGCACGGTCTGCAAGAAAGTCAGACATCCTTCGAGCAATAACTGCACCATTTTATGGCCACATTCCTGCAACAAAAAGTGTACAACAACCCGTGCAACAAATTTGCCATGCAAACCCGAGCAGTGAACCTCGTGAAGTAGGCATGCAGGAAACCTGCCTGAAAATGCATGCAAATGGTAGTTGCCGACGATTCTATCAAAAGAAAACATCACCCGCGGACGGAACCTCTATGACCTCAAGAAAACATCGTACTAATCAAGGCTCTGTCATCACACCATGTTTTCTTTGGACAATCTAAAAATATCAGGCCGCACCAACAACACCAATTGTTTCATAGTATCCAAATAGCACTAATGTTGCACTTTCAAACTTTACGCCCGTGGAACAAAAATTGACGCTAGTACCCGTTCAACAATCTTTATGTGTAGGCTTTGCAATAAATTTTACACCGTTTCTGACTATCGAGAAGGGTACCCCGCCACTGCATCAGGCTGCGCGCAATAAGCTTAACGCCAGTTCATCCTCTTGCAACTCCTGCATATAAATCCTGCTCCCCAAGATTCATCTTACAGCGAAGCAGTAAAGCCCCCGCAATGAGGTTCTCGCAGTAACACTATCTAGCCTTTATGCAAAACTAGTGTATAAGCATTGTACAACACCGAGTGTGGAAAAACTCGTCTATCTGTGTGCATAAATATCGTACAAGCTTCATACATAAAATATATGTAACAGGATACAAGACACTCGTTCCTTGGCCCAAGAGATTTCGTGCAACATGATTCCAGGTCTAATGAATTCGTGAAATCAGGCAATCAGATCAAGAGTCGCCTAGTGTCACTTTTACTTTATGGGGAGAAAGGAAACATGATGAGGAGTTCACTAGTTGCACAAGAGCATTTAGTCCGAATCGTAAAACCTTTGAGACGGACAAGCATACACTTGAACACAGTTCCAAACATCGAAAGACACACTCCCAGACACCCAAACAAAGATAAAATCTCGGAAGAATTGAGTTGCAACGTAATTGTGATTGATCTTGCTGCACTCGTAGTAAAGGTGTTGTTTGTTGAGGGGAGAGTGAGGGAGGGAGAGGGCGCTGGACCAGAGCGATACTATATTGGCTGCTCTTGGGACGCTCTGTTTACTTGTGGATCGAGTGCATTAGCTGAGACGAACTGGCCAAAGAATGAGACTGCTAAAAGCCCTGGCGACGGTCCAGTTAAGCAGGTCAGAGTGGATTTTCCAGATACGTGTTGAGAGGACAAATTTAGATTTAAGAAGGAAATAGGCAAGAACTGGTTTACAAACAGGGAGGTTAACGAATTAAACCTAATAACCATGTAGTGAGTGCTGAAACAATTGATTATTTTAAGAG
Source organism: Oratosquilla oratoria (assembly GCF_046742065.1). NCBI lineage: Eukaryota > Metazoa > Arthropoda > Malacostraca > Stomatopoda > Squillidae > Oratosquilla > Oratosquilla oratoria. The sequence goes on from NC_134796.1 coordinate 17,926,536, forward strand.
AAGATTAGATAACTTTATGGATAGGAATGACAGATGGTAAGAGACATAGAACTGCCTCATATAGGCCCTGTGGTCTCTTGCAGTCTCCTGAACTCCTATGATCTTAGTACAGGGGGCAGGATGCATAGCCCGAGGGAAATCTTGCCAGAAGTACCAGATTTCAAGCTGTATTGCGTTTGTATAATGACTTAAATAGATCTAACGTGCTGGTCATGAGAACTTCCTAATTAGAACTGAGGCGCTTCTATAATGATGGTTTCAGTGGAACTAAGGGTCTTGTACAATGAGAAGTTAAAACAGATCAAGGCGTTTCTGTAATGAAGACCTCAGAAGACCGGCAAAGCGTCTTGCTTGTTGAATTGTGAGAGTCGGAGAAATTCTCGAAGACGGATCATGTCGAAGTAGGCTTAGCACCTAAGATGAGTGACAGAAGGAGGACGTGGACAAAGATGGGATGAGGGTGAACTCGGAGGAGTGTACGAGGTGGCATGAGTCATGGATGTGGAGGGTGAGGATGTGGAAGAGGTGGTGATTGGGTCTTGGAGTCTGGAGGCGTGGTCGAGGCGC
>NC_134796.1:17932102-17945756 GCF_046742065.1 Oratosquilla oratoria
CATTTCCAACAGACTTTCCTAAACGGAATTTAGATCATCTGTCATAAACTGGGACAATATACCTAAAAAAGACAGTAGAAAAAAAAATAGAAAAAAATAAAGGAAAAAATTCGTACTCTTAATTTTGGTGGTGACAGCTGCACTTGCACTGATGGCGATGTTTATAGTGCTCGTTGTAGAAGACAAAGAAGTTTATACACAGAGAAAGCTGGGGGAGATGATGGTCTTGAAGAGTTGGGAGTTAAGTTGGTGATTCATTGGTGAAAATGTATTAATGTTCGATGGCAGTGCCGAAGGCTATTTACAGGAATTGAGAAAGCAGAGAAAATTGAAGAAGTTCGATAATATTGGTTTCTTATAGAGATGATGATCATGGTGATCTGTAATTATAGCATGATAATCAGTCTTATGTATTCTAGCATTTACTGGAATGTAGGTTCTTCAGCTGACAGTTCACACACACACACACACACACACACACACACACACACACACACACACACACACACACACACACACACACACACACACACACACACACACACACACACACACACATATATACATACACACACACACACACACACACACACACACACACACACACACACACACACACACACACACACACACACACACACACACACACACACACACACACACACACACACACACACACACACACACACACACACACACACACACGCACACACACACACACACACACACACACACACACACACACACACACACACACACACACACACACACACACACACACACACACACACACACACACACACACACACTCTCTCTCTCTCTCTCTCTCTCTCTCTCTCTCTCTCTCTCTCTCTCTCTCTCTCTCTCTCTCTCTCTCTCTCTCTCTCTCTCTCTCTCTTTCTCTCTACATACAACCCAAAATTGAGATACATTGCAGATTCTATTCTGGCAAAGACAAAACTGTGTAAATTATATAATTATCTACATTATTTATTCATTCCTTTGTGAATTTATCTGATTCGTTTATTTAGTTTTCGAGAGGTGCCAGGCGATTGTATATGGGAGCACAAACCGCACCCTCTACCTCTTTTGCTACACTCGACTCATCCAGAGACGTCTGGTACCGTCTTAAATAAATTCCCTCTGGTTACCGGCTGTATGGAATATCCTCACAGACACCGTTTAAGCGATAATCTTATTCAGGAATGCCAGTGAGGTTATCATAATACTTAAGCTTATGTTTTTGAATATTCGAGTAATGCTCCAGGACCGGTCTCGACTTCGGGCCCATCTGATGCAGTGGTTTACAACCGTCTGAGGTTTCGAAGAGGCCGGAAGATATTCAAGAAAGTTCACAGAGCATTAGAATGTAGTCCTAATGCTTTCGGGTTCTATTCAATGAAGAAATAGTTACCAGGAATGATAAGAAACAGTACTGTATAATCTTGGTTTCTGTGAGCAATGAGGCTTTAAACCAATAGCACCGTAAAGTAGAAGTCCAAAGACGGAGAGCTTTTGATTAATGTTAAGATGATGATATTGTCTTGACACACAGACTGGGCTGTAGTCGCCTCGACTGGATTAAAGGTGACGGGAGATAATGAGCATACTTGTCCCAAATTAGATTCGTAACGTAATATGCTTCAACACACGAAAAAAGCTTACCTTGACCGAAATAAAATCACATGACAGAGGCCACAAAATTATACATATGCATATACATAGATAAACACACACACACACACACACACACACACACACACACACACACACACACACACACACACACACACACACACACACACACACATAAATATATATATATATATATATATATATATATATATATATATATTATACATATTTGGGTATATGTATTTATATATATATATATATATATATATATATATATATATATATATATATATAAAACCAATTATTCTCTCTATTACCTTTCGAGGATATGTAATCAGCCTTGGAGGTTATTAGTCTCCCTCCATGCACGAAGTAATTTGGCGATGCAGACGTAATGCTGTGTGTGTGTGTGTGTGTGTGTGTGTGTGTGTGTGTGTGTGTGTGTGTGTGTGTGTGTGTGTGTGTGTGTGTGTGTGTGTGTGTGTGTGTGTGTGTGTGTGTGTGTGTGTGTGTGTGTGTGTGTGTGTGTGTGTGTGTGTGTGTGTGTGTGTGTACGTGCGTGTAGGTGTGTGTGCGTTCGTACACGCCCCGGCGAGTGTGCTTTGTAAGTCAGGGCGTTCTGGTATTTGTGATCTTCTTGTACGTTGCTCCTAGGTACCCTTCAGGGACATCCCGCTTAAGAGAGGTCACCTCAGGTTGGCCACACAGCTGGTTAATGAACGGACTTCATACTCACCTCCTGTACTCGTTGCGTTGTTTACACATTGTAGTTTGTATCTGTTTCCTCTCTCACTTTCTCTTCGGGACACTTCCAGACAATCTCAATCTTCTCTAAGAATTTGGAGATATGATTTTATATAAAACTCATATAAATATTATTATCATGTTAGCCAGTGGGTAAGTACTGTTCGATGAATATGTAGTAGGAAACAAAATAAGTGCGTTTAGTTAATGCAAAGAAATAATTAGTCATCGTCAAAGCGTAGTAAAACCAACCTAGATTGTAATTGATATGTATATCTTCTTACTTAGAAAATTTGAGATACATGTTTTGAAGAGCACTTAAAAGTAGCCGAAGTAGTTACCTTTACTTTATGTAATCAGACATCCAGTACAAATGGACGCTACCTCCCAAACCGCATAGGGAACTAACAAAAATAAAATTCCGTTACCAGAATCCATAAATGGTATCTTTTACAAGCAAAACCACTTGTCCGCTCTAGGAACAACGCTCATGAGACTGTTCCCGCTACCAGAACACCTTTTTTTGTTTTTTGTTTTTTTTAATAAAACCATTGATTCGACAGGTAAGCCAAGGAAACAAGAAGATATGAAATGGATTGCGGGTTGAAGCCAAGACATCTCATTATCCAAGAATTTGTCGGTCCTCCTTTTCCATCAAGGGTGCCTTTGAGTAGATGTTCTCTTCCCTAACCGCCCCCCTCCCCACCCTAGTTGGAGTCTTCATGAATGCATAAAAACATATTAGAAATGGGTTATTTGTTGTTTCAATAACAACCACTTACTGACACTTACCCTGGTCTTTTAAGAGTACATAGGGTAAGAGCCTTGGCCTTAGTATCAGCTGAGCGTATCCTGATGTAAGCTCTTCTCATTTCCGAAGCCCTTGTTCGTTGAATGTCAGAATAATTTTAGAAGAAATTTTCTTTATAAATACTAAACTCAAATTTTGCTTACGTCAGCGCCAAGACAGCCCTCTTGTCACGTAATCTGGTGACGCAAAAGGGTGTAGATACGAAAACGTGTCTGATATTACGAGAAACATTATTCTTGTCTATTTGCAGCAGCTTTGCACGTAGGGACCGCCCACTTTGCCTGCTTCGGTAATCATTGTTTCCATATTAGTGGAGAAAATGTTCAACCTAATCAAAGAATTTTATTTCTGCATCATTTCTCAAATCTGTACTGCGCAAGGAATGAAAATGGCAACAAGTAAATCTCATTATTGGTATTCCTATAACAAGAGGTGGGCGGGGTTTTAGTCTCACACCGCCACGAACGGAGTGTAATCCATCAGCTAGAGCCATGAGAATGACTGAAATGACCTTTCTTATTTTTTCTCCTGTATCCAGCCTCGTTGGAGACTAAAAGGTCGTTTTACTGACGCCTTTTGCCATGGAAGCTTGCTGTCTATTGTATAAAAAAGGGGGAGGGAAGGGGAGAGTGGAGAAGGCCGGTTAGACCAGGAAAGTCTCAAAGGTCGAAAAATCTCTTGACTAAGCTCTTCAGTTTGTTAGTTTATCCGCAAACTTTATTTGGATAAGGGCTAGACAGTTTAACTCAGGTCGGAGGTGATCTTTTTCTTTTCTTCTTTTTTTATTTTATTATCTTTTTCGGGTCATATGACTTCATTCGCCTTCCTTTATGTACGTCACCTTGATGAAAAAGGTTATACTTTATGTATCCTTATCCAGCTTAACACGGAGACATCCCTTATATAGATCTCATTGCTGTAATTCCATCGCAAGCTTGAATTATCACTACCTGCTGGGATTCGAACATGGATTCTCGTCCTGGAATTCTGGATTGAAACTAAGGCAACATTCGGCATATCTTTCGCCATAACAGATTCAAAATAAAAAATTCCCCCATCTTAAAAGGAATTTATTTATTACTCATACACACAAAAATAAACACTTACACACACGCACACAAACACACACACACACACACACACACACACACACACACACACACACACACACACACACACACACACACACACACACACACACACACACACACACACACACACACACACACTTATATATATATATATATATATGTGTGTGTGTGTGTGTGTGTGTGTATATTCATATATATATATATATATATATATATATTTATATATACATATATATATATATATATATATATATATATGTATGTATGTATATGTATATACATATATAACTTTTCACGATTAATACCGTTGTTCCCGGCTATCACTAGACGAAGTGATAAAAGATAAAATAAAGTAAAATAAAAAATAAAAATGAAATTAAATTAAATAGAATAGATATGACTAGCAATCAGTACCAAGTTCCTTGGTTGTCTTCACTTCAAAGGCCCAAAAGCCACGTTTCTCCTTTACACGAACTGCCGCAGGTTCTCTCGAGGCCCCAAAAAGACGCCGCAGCGTCCCCGGTCACAGTTGGTGCCCTTGCCCTCCAGGCTTGAAGAGATGCCACAGCCGTAGCTCTTGGCCCCAGGACCCGAAGAACTGCCGCAGTTGGTGCTTTTGTCCTCAAAGCCTGAAAAACTGCCGCATTGGCCGCAGCAGCAGGAGTCAGCACTTCCTCCCCTCTGGCGGCGAGGCCCGTTACAAGTTCAGGCCATCACCTCCTGTCTAACCTCGGCCTCCATTATTTCCTCCACCGCCAACTCCACCTTCACCTCCAACTCCTACTCCAACTCCACCTACTGGCTTCTCTTCTCACTTCCCCGGTTAATTGTTATTTTTTCTTCATTGTTACTATTATCATAATCATTCTTGGATCTCCTACGTATGTCTTCTTCTCACTCCTCCTTCTCCTTCCCTTTCTCCTTCACTTTTCCCTCTCCCTCTTTCTCCTCTTTTAATACTTCCTCCTCTTCCTTATCCTTCTCTCCCTCCTTCTCCTCCTCTCCCTTTTCGCGCCCGTCTCCTTTTCCCTCCTCTCCTTCCTCCTCCTACCCTCCTCTTCCTTCTCCTCTCACACCTCATCCTCTCCTAACACATCCTCCTTCACCCCCACCTCCTTATCTTCCTCCTCATCTACATCGTCTTCCTCCGTTTTATTCTCGTCTTTTCCCTTACGCGTTACTCACTCGCCACGTATCCTGACCTACCTGTCTTGGCCGTCTCGGGTTTTAGTTCCATCAACTTCTTTCTTAATCTTTACTCTCGACATCCGCCAGATTATCTTCCCAGACTCTACCAGAAGTCTAGGAGCTTTGAGAGGATCCTTCCTCTCCTTCCTCCCGGTCCTCTCTTCACTCACCTTAGTCTTATCCTTCACCGCTGCTTCTACTATCCACATTTTTTTCCTCACCATGCCCTTCCTCTTCTTCTATCATTCGTACTCCTCCTCACCTCTCCCTCCTCTCTTCTTCTCTACCTTCTCACTCTCTTCCCGCTTCTCCTATCTTCTCCCGTCTTCTCCTACTCTTGCTTCTTCTCGCTCTCCCCTTCCTCCTCCTTCTCCTCCCACTCTTCCTCCTCTTCACTCTGCTCCGTTTTTTCCTCCACTCCTGTTTCTACATCTAACTCTTCCTCCACTTCAGCATCCACCTTTTCCTCCACCTCCTCCACCTTCCCTCCCCATCACCACCCCCCTCCTCCTCCTCCTCCTCCTCTTCCTCCTCCTCCTCCTCCTCCTCCTCCTCCTCTTCATCCCGTCCCGCCTACTCATCCTCTTCCTTTTCGTTTTGTTACTCGTTATCTTTTGGCTCACTCTCTTCACCATTTTCCTTCTTCCCTTTATCTTTCTCAGTCTCTTTGTCCATGTCCCCTTTCTTCTGTGTAATGTTTCCTTTTTTCATTTGTTGTGTATGATTTTTTCTTTCCTTCATTTTACGGTGATAATGATATTTTTTCTCTCCTTATCTTCGCCTTGTATATCTCTTTATCTCCCTAGATTATTCTACTTCTTCTTTCTCTTTTTTTCTCAAAAATCATCTTCGTCTCTTTGAGTTATTTTTTCTACATTCATTTCCTTTTAATTCTTCTTCTATTCCTCATCCCCTCCATCTCTTCTTTTCATTCACACAATTATTCCTCCTCGTCGCCTTTCTCCTCCGGACTCCAGTCCACCTGCCCCTTTCTCCCCTCTCACCTCCTCCTCCTCTCCTCCTCCTTCTACCCCACTCTCTTCTCCGCCTCCGCCCTATCCTGCTCCTCCTCAGCAATTTCCCTGCACTCTGATTTCTATCATTTCGACCACAGGTTCGTCAATTGTATTCTTTACATCAAGTTCTCTGTCGAGCTCGAGGCTTTCCACTAGCTTCATCTTCACAGGTCTTCCGGGTTCCCCCGGTGACTAGTTGAGGTCCTGGATGCCTCAGACACAGAACGCTTGATCTCCGGAAGCTTTGCGAGGATGCTAAGGCTTTGGAGACTGGGGCTTATGGTGTTGCAAAAGCTTAGAAAGAGTCCGCAGAATGCAAGGCCGGGGAGTATGTGGTCCTATTACACCTTACTAAGATTATTGAAACTTCGGACACTAAAGACTGCTTCTGAGGTCTGGAGACTGCTCCTTTGCCACATCTTTGCCTGATTGACGGGTGATGTATCTTCAACACATGCGCTAAACAATAGAATCTTAGATTTCTTGTGTAATTTTCTTGTATCCTGTCGTTATACAGTATATCTTGTATTTTCTATTCGCGCCATAGATCCTTGGTCATTCTGTCTCTCCGGTTTGTTTTTCTGTTTTGCAGCTTCACCTACCCCCCATATCTGCAGCATCTCATCACTTTGTGAACATGAATAATGCATCTCTCTATGTGCACGTTTTTCTCGCTCTTTCTTTGTTCGCAGTTTTAGTTTGTCTTCTGTTTGTCTTCTATGCATTTGATCTACATTCTTTCACCATCTTCCCGCAAGTTATTCCTTCAACCATCTCCCGGAATCTATTCCCTCAACTCCCATACATTCTTCTTCCTTTCTCTCATTCTCTAACTTGTTCTTCTCCTCTACTCATTTCTCTCTTTCTCCACCTTTTGCACATCTTCCTCCTGTCATCATCTCATTTTTCCTCCTCTATTTTTCTTTTCCTTCTCCTCATTCTCTTCGTCCTACCATCTTCCTATTTCTCCTCTTATACCTGCTTCCACTGAACATCTTCCAATTTCTTCTTCTCATCTTCCTCCCAATCCTCTTCCTATTATGAATTTCCATTTTCTCTTCTTCTTCCCTAATCTCCATCCTCATATCATCATCACATTTCTTTTCATCCTCTTCCTCCTCCTCTTCCTCCTCCTTCTACTGCGCCTCTTCTTCCTTCTTCCTCCTCCTCACCCTCACCCTTCTTCTGCCACCTACCATCTTTTCATTTCTACTCCTCCTCCTCCTCCCTTCCATCCCCCCTCCTCCCCTTCCTCGACCTCCTCCTCTCCTCCTCCCCGTTCCGCCGGAGGGCGTTCCGAGATCTCCTGGACTCTCCATCCAGGATGCGGCTGTTGGGTCGTCGTTACCTCGGGGGCGTCGGCCGTTCACGCCCCCACTCCCCCTCTCCCTCCTCCTTTTCCTCCTCCTCCTCTTCTTCTTCTTCTTCTCCTTCTTTTTCTTCTTCTTTTTCTTTCTAGAAGAAGAAGTACTCCACTGTTCAGCCTTGCCCTCCCAGACCTCTTTTCTCATATTTGATGGTACATATGTTTGTTCTTCGGAGGAAGGGTGTGTGGTCTTTGACACGGGCGGATTCCTTTAGGTCAGGGGTTGTCAACCAGGAAGAGTTTACTTCCAAGGACAAGAAAGGGAATTTTACGGTTTTACTGAGGGCAGAGGGGTGATTGGGACCGAAGATTAGAATAAAAATAAAGAAATAAAAAGTATTTCATCGGTGAGTTCGGCAAATCTATAAAGAGATCGGAGTGGGATGAAGGGGAGGTATTCTGACATATGGTGAAAAGGTTGAGAACCATTGATTCAGATATCTGTCGTATCCATGATGGATAAAGATGTAGTTAAGCTCATCATGCGTATCTTGGATCGTTGGGATTTGATTGATTACCGTCACGTGTGTAACCCCTGGTTTGTTTCGAATTTTTCCCGTAACTGCTGCTTACCCTTGTGGTTCTTGCTGTCCAGACATATGGGGCAAAGTTTTTTAGGGGCAAGAACAAAGTCTCTGATGAAAAAATTGACCCAAAAAAGTAGAAATTTATGTTAGAAGCTGAATTAGACAGATAAATGTCTTCATGTGGAAAACTGATTCCTCTCCCCCTCACCCTCCATTCCTGGCCCAGAAACAATAACGGATCTGCTCTAATGGCATTGGTCTTGTTCATCATGTCACAGCTAATATTGACAATATTCAGGCCGGGATGCAGGCGTGGGGACCTTTCATGGCTGATTGAAGTCGGTCGTCTTTGATGGACTCGTGAGTGTCTTGGCCAACTGCATTACGCTAATGCCACGTATCGCCTTGCCAACCCATCATCCTTCGGCTTCAACGGGAAATTAGATTATGAGAGCCGGAGTTAGCTCTCACATGAGTCATAGTCTTCAATGATATATGAGTGAAGGATAAGGAAGAAAGAGAGAGATAGAGAGGGGGAGGAGAAAGTGGGATGTGTTTCATGTGTGATGTGTTTTGGGTAGATATATACCCGTGTGCATTTGTTTATGTCTGTATATGGACGACCTGTGTAGTCGTGGATGTGAATTCGGACATGCTTTTTGGTATAGAAGAACTGATAAGATATATAAGCCAGCTGTAAATATGGATGCTGGAATCCTTCTGAGCGTAAATAATTTATGAAGATGAATGTGATTAAAAATGGCAGTGTGTGTGTGTGTGTGTGTGTGTGTGTGTGTGTGTGTGTGTGTGTGTGTGTGTGTGTGTGTGTGTGTGTGTGTGTGTGTGTGTGTGTGTTCGTGCGTGTGTATATATATGTGTATATGTGAATATGTGTGTGTGTGTGTGTGTGTGTGTGTGTGTGTGTGTGTGTGTGTGTGTGTGTGTGTGTGTGTGTGTGTGTGTGTGTGTGTGTGTGTGTGTGTGTGTGTGTTTCGAATGTAAATGTGTGATCATAATTGTGAGAAGGTTTTTTGATACAGTCACATGACTGGATTTATATTCTATCTCCACAACCATGACGTGGAGATGAAAGTAATGACGATGTGACAGTTATTATAGTATATTTTATTATTATTATTACTATTGTTGTTGTTATTATTATTATTATTATTATTATTATTATTATTATTATTATTATTATTATTATTATTATTATTATTATTATTATTATTATTATTATTATTATTATTATTATTATTATTATTATTATTATTATTATTATTATTATTATTATTATTATTATTATTATTATTATTATCAGTATTATCGTTATCATTATTATTATTATTATTATTATTATAATTATGATTATGATTATGATTATGATTATTATTATTATTATTATTATTATTATTATTATTATTATTATTATTATTATTATTATTATTATTATTATTATTATTATTATTATTATTATTATTATTATTATTATTATTATTATTATTATTATTATTATTATTATCATTACTATTATTATTATTATCATTAGTCATCATCATTATTGTTTTTTTGTTTTTTGTTGTTCTTTTTAGTCACCGAAAGTAGACCGTTCTACTGCTCGCCTCGATACGTGAAGACTCGTTATGATGGATTTAAATTGAACAAATTTAGGTTTAAGAAAGAAATAAGCAATAACTGATTTACCAATAGAGTGGATAAGGAATGGAATAGACATAGTAACAACGTAGTGAGCACTGAAACAATTGACTGTTTTCAGAGAAGATATGGATCTAGGACTTAATAGATACTGATGACAGGTGTTAAGGGATATAGAACTGCCTAGTTTAGGCCTTATGGTCTCTTGCAGTCTTCTCTATGCTTATTTTCTTATATATACATTACCATAGATTAATTGTTTAGTTTTCTATGAACATATGTACGGACGGACTTTGTGTACCTGGCAATGATTTAAAAGCGTTTCTATCCTTACTGATCCTCTATGCCCGGAGACCTTGAAAAATGTGAGTAAAATTGTCTGTTTTATAGCCTTTGTAGACTCTACAAAGTATCCGATTTAACTGAATGAGTTTTATGCAAAACGCAATCGCGAGGGGTCAAGGCTGATAAGATCTATACAAAGGACGCCGCTATATAGGATGAAGACCATTGTGGCTCCCATATCCCACAGTGATGAAGAGGGATTAAATGTTAAGCTTGCTATCATTACAAGGCTCTTGCCATCTCCGTTATCATAAACAACCTTTAACTTTCGCGTCTGAGACCATCGCGAAATTAACGACCATGTTGAGCTATTCCGCCTTTACTAAGTGTCTGCCCCGCCAAATCCTTAGAAAGGTTTAATATCACCGAAAAAAACGCAAGGTTGTTAATTAATTTCATTACGCCGCTAAAGACAATTATATCGTTTTGTTCTTCAGATATCTTATTGTGTTGCTTTTGGTCGAGCCTTCTGAAGTCATTGCATTAACATACGTTGGTATTTATTCGACAAAACATTGACATTGTCTCGTGGTGAATTGAGCTTCGTACTCTCCTCCTCAACTGCGCCAATACCTGTTCGATCCTGAGTCCCGTCACAATGGACGGTCTCTCACAGAGAATAATTATTCTTATGGCAGCTAGAATAAAAAAAATAATATCAAAAGAGTGAATCAAAATAGTCTTCACACCACCGTTACGGCGGCCTTCCATAAACTGACTAAAATTGCTTGATACTTGTGAAAAAAATAGTAATAATAATAATTGTTTCCCATCGGGAAACCTAACCTAACCCAACCCAACCCAGCCTAGCACAACCCAACCCAGTCCAACAAAACCCAACCCAACCCAACCTAACATAACCCAACCTAATTTAACCTAATCATCTATGACATACTGTGTCAAAATGCACCATGATATTTGTAGTGTAAGGACATCTACAAACCCTTAAGTAGGATGAGAAGGACTTCAAATTATCCAAATTTGGAGAAGAAACTTACTGAGAAAGAAATTTCATTCTTTTAGAGTAAAATTTGTAGTCTACATAAGTGTACTGAAACCAGCACGAGACCATAGTAACTCCTCAGCCTATTGTAACTATTTCGCGTCCTTGACTTCGTAAACACATTCTATTTCACTAGTGGTCCTGAACGTCCTTTCCTTAAGTATTAAAAATGGCTTAAATCAGAAAACGGGGTGATGTTAGATTCATATGTCGTAAGTTGTGTTCCAAATCCAGAATATTTTCTTCATCTAAGACTGAACAGAGTCTCATTCTGAAACGGAAGTACATCATGTTGATATATTCTATATAAACAAATTTGTTTTTCACTGAACTTCGGTTGGAGGACGTACCCAGGACTAAATAGAAGAGGCATTTATGTAGAGTCTTCGTCAGAGGGAACTTTTGCAATTTGCCTGAATAGTCTATGAATCATACCACCACGATGAAAGTGCTAAAACTATTTCATGATTTCACTTGCTTGTCTGAAGATTTTCCTTATATGCTCATTGTACATCTTGCAATTGATTTAACTCATCTCAAATGATGTCTCAAGTATTTGACATCATAATAGATTGCTGTCGAGGATGGGAAATATATAAGATAAAGACTTGCGTCTGTAAATGAATCTTGCCATTTATGACGAACTCCTATTCTCAGAACAAGAGTGAATTGGTTAATAATGTCAGTTATGCCAGAGAAGACATGATGAAAGAATATTTTTCTAACGGTAATTCACAGTTATCCCTGTTAAACGAAATTGGTACATAATTATATTTACGGGTTTATACACACACGCTTGTGCACGCACGAACGCACACACGTGCGTATAGGCAAACGCACACACACACACACACACGTGTTTTTGAGGCTAGGTATGATGAATTGGAATGTTGCTCCTTTTATGTGAACTATAATCAGATTAATATGATTAGGCAGGTACACTCTTGCAAACACGCACACGCGCACACGCACACGCACACACAAACACACACGCACACACACACACACACACACACACACACACACACGGCTCGATGGCGGATTGGTAAAGCACTGGCCTCACAAGCCAGAGAACCGGGGTTCGATTCCCCGGCCGGGCGGAGATAAGTTGGGTTTGTCTCCTCTCACGTGTAGCCCCTGTTCACCTAGCAGTGAGTAGGTACGGGACGTTAGTCAAGTAGTTGTGACCTTGCTGTCCCGGTGTGTGGTGTGTGAGTGGTCTCAGACCTACCCAGAAATCGGCAAATAATGAGCTCTGAGCTCACTGTCGTAGGGTGGTGTCTGGCTGTCTCGACAGAGACTGCAGCAGATCCGAGGTGAATACACACACACACACACACACACACACACACACACACACACACACACACACACACACACACACACACACACACACACACACACACACACACACACACACACACACAAACACAAACAAACACACACACATACATTTACAGTCTTGGATTACGCGTTAGATTCGTGGTCGACAGGTACTACACCTACCGGCTGAGAGCTCAGTTAATATATGTGTGTGTGTGTGTATGTGTGTGTGTGTGTGTGTGTGTGTGTGTGTGTGTGTGTGTGTGTGTGTGTGTGTGTGTGTGTGTGTGTGTGTGTGTGTGTGTGTGTGTGTGTGTGTGTGTGTGTGTGTGTGTTGCGTCTCTCTCTCTCTCTCTCTCTCTCTCTCTCTCTCTCTCTCTCTCTCTCTCTCTCTCTCTCTCTCTCTCTCTCTCTCTCTCTCTCTCTCTCTCTCTCTCTCTCTCTCTCTCTCTCTCTCTCTCTCTCTCTCTCTCTCTCTCTCTCTCTCTCTCTCTCTCTCTCTCTCTCTCTCTCTCTCTCTCTCTCTCTCTCTCTCTCTCTCTCTCTCTCTCTCTCTCTCAATCTCTCTCTCTCTCTCCTCCCCTCCCCTCCCCTCCCCACCCGTGGATGTGCTTGAAAGTTTGCTCGCTGACAAACTTAAGTAACATAAAGCTACCCTTCCGATAATAGTGTTTTCCGCAAGACCTATACATTATAGAGAACCTCTTGTCAATAGATTCCGATCTGAGAGGAAGAGTCCTGAAACTGGTCACTCGATTATCGAATTCTGGTTGTTTTTTAAACTCCATGGACCCAACCTTCCTCCCCACGTTTAAAACGATATGGCCACCTTTAGTGCTCTTGACCACTGACACTAAACGGGAGCCTCCAAACTTTCAATTAGGACACCACAGTTAGAGCTGACTTTCATTAGCTCTGGCCACTAAACCTGTTCGTGTTTTTTTTATGA